>NW_010357978.1:261165-272982 GCF_000414095.1 Morus notabilis | reverse complement strand
ATTTTGTTCAAATCTAAGAAGAAACGAAGAATTAGGCATAATTCACTTCGCAAATTCAAATTTTTAATTTAAATTAAGATGTGACATTTTTTAAAAATTTTTTACTATAATAAAAAAAATTAAATATAACATTTTATAAAAAAATTTTACTATAAAAACTTAAAACTGAACGCTACCGCGATTTTTCTAAAAAGTAAAACAAAATGTGGTTTAGGCAATTCTATTAATCTAGTACTTTCAGGGCCCTTTTTTATGACTAAATATTAATTTTTCCACAATTTGAATTTCTTTCAAACTTTGCTGCAAGAGGTCAGAGACCTGGGAGCCTTGCTCAGGATTTGTCGCTTTCTGAGGATATTTTAAATAAAAATGAAATTTCCCAGAATGCCCTCCCAGCCCAAAGAGGGGAAAAAGAAGAAATAAAAAGGTCCGAAATTACCATTTTGCCACTATACGTTTCAGCCGTCCTGAGAAACGAAATGACCAAATTACCATCGATCATCACGGGCGGGCTCTGACGCATTATCTTTCTCGAAAATGGCCCAACTGGGCACAGAAATTCTCCTATTCACGTGTACTTGGCTGTAAAATCCTAAACGGTCACTTGGTGAGGGGTAGTTTTGACATATCGCGTTGAAACCAAGTTCAAAGACTATGACGTGTCACCCGATTCTATTGAATTAAGAATTAAGATAGATAATTGCCGATTTATTAAGAGTTTGTTTACTTCGCTGATTTAAATTTATAATTTAAATTGAGATGTGATTTTATATGAGAATTTTTTACTGTAATAAAAAAAATAGATATGACTGTTTCTGAAAACTTTTTACTGTAATAAAACTCAAATTTTAAACTCGAATCGATGAAGTGAACGAGATTTAATAAGATAGAATTAGATAATTACTGATTTATTAATAATCAATTTATTTTTTTTGCAAGAGATAACAGGCAGGCCTGCAACATACGCTATTTGCTGCCTATGCAAATGAATGTTTATCAAATTGCATAGATGACGTTATTTGTAGTCTTTTTAATTAGAAAATTTTCTTTGCAAAAATATGAAATAGTCTCTTTCTGATTAAGAGAAAAAAGAAACAATTATTCTTAGAGTGTATAGATTTGAAATTTTACTCTTTAATCTTGATGAATACATTTTTAGTCTAATAATTATATTAATCAGAAGGGTATTAATCAAGAATAATGGTTAAAAATTCATAATCATGCACTTTAAGTGTACGTTCGACAATTTTCTCTTTGATTAATAACTTAAGAGTTAGGGTTGATTTAATGATGTAAATATTGGAATATTATAACACCCTGAAGAATTAATTGAGATTAATTAAGGTAATTGAGATTATTAGTGTGCCTAATCTGAATTATTAATTGAGTGTTAATTAATAAATGTTTCTGACACGTGTGAGTTTAAATAGTTCTAAGGTATTTAAATTATTTTTAGTAATTTATTTTAACCCAGAAGTGTGTATGGACGCATTTCTGGACTGTTGTTTAAAATACTGTACACATGTCCTTTTCTTTCCTTTTCCTTTTCTTTTCTTTTTCCTTTTTCCTTTCCTTTTTCCCTTTCCTTTCTTTTTCCCTTCCTTTCCCGTGCGTCACTCTCCCTCACTCTCTCTCTCTCACTCTCCCGTGCTCTCTCTCACTCTCTCCCTCTCTCATTTTTGTCCCAAATCAAAACAGATCTTGAACCAAGGAAAGATTTAAAGAAGTTTTCAACGTCAAGAGAAGCATTCGAGGTAAGATTACTGAAAGAACCTCTCTTGAATCTCAAGTTTTTGAATTTCAAAACTTATTTTTGGTTCAAACCGGATTTTGATAGTTTTGAGTAAAACTAGAGTAGAAATTGGAGATCTTGGGTTCTTTAGACTTGTTTTAGGACCTATAACCCAGATCTAGTGGTTTTCCTTTGAAATATTTCGATTTGGGACTAAATTTATAGGTTTTGGACTGATTTCTGCGAGCTTCTCTTGCGTAGCTGATTCCATCGGTCGACCAGTGCGGTCGATCGGATCACATGAAAATCGGTTGACCTATCCGGTCAACCGGATTGTAGGCTGACCGGTCGACCGGTCCGGTCGACCGGTGTGCACACTACCGGTTGACCGGTAGTGTTGCACTGCTCTGTCACCGGTCGATCGGTTGACACGGGGTTTGACCCTATTTGGCCTGAAAATGCTGTTTTGACCCCTGTTTTTGGGGAGAACCCAAATTAGCTTCATTTGGGGACTCGAGATAGATGGATTAACATTGTTAATCCTTGATTTAAGATTTGAAAACCCTTGGAATGATATTCTGAAACATGAAAATGGATTAGGGCACACTAATTGAAAATCTTGGTACATAATTGAGATTTGGATCGGTTTAGGAATGAGAATTGATCCTAAAGTGTTCTCTTGTATCAGTGATCGCTGAGGATTCAGACTGAAGGGGCTTGAGGAAGCGGAAGCCGGAAAAGGCAACGCTAGTCCCCGGTTTGATCGGGCGAGGTAGGATTTCTATCCCTTTTCCTTGTGAGCCTATTTTCAAAAGGAATTTCGGCCTTGAAAATGTTTTAAAGAAAGGGATTGGTTTGCAAAAGAAAAACGTTTTAAAAACCATGGCTTGTTTAGTTTATGGAAATCCATTGCTTGTCCTGTCCATGGAATCCATAGCTTGTTTAGTCATGGAACCTCATGGCTTGTCCAGTCATAGGGCCCACGGCTTGAGTAGTTCGTGGGGTCGTATTAACGATTTCAAAATGTTAATGAATGATTTCTTAAGCAAAGAGATCTTGTGAACTGGTAATAGAGTCTAGCTGTAAGCCTAGATAGGATGCAGAGAGTGCATCCTCGGGGGTAGAACCCAAAACTCAGTCCGGCTAGGTGAGGCACTTGGTTAGGTAAGTAATTTGTACTAATTACTTGCTGAAGCCTGTAATATGGAGATTTTACTTTTATTTCCTTTGAGAAAAAGGATGTGAGGTTCCGGCTATCTGTTGGAACTGAATGTCTATTTATTTACGTACCCATTTATTCATTTACTTGCACTTTATCTATTTATTTATTTTACATCCTTGCAAATTATATCCTACTGGGCCTTTCACTCACGTTTTATATTTCAAATGTATTAAACCCCTCCCAGGAGATTCTAGGAGCGGTGCGCAGTAGCTGGATAATTGCTACGGAGCAGCTGAGTTGTGCTGCTGTTGGAATCAAGTGAGGATCGTAGACATCCTCTTGGACAAATGTAAGGAATTTGAGAAATACTGTAAACTTATGTAATATTTGGATTAACTAGACCGTGGTTGATGTCTGTTGTAATGATTATTTACATGAGCATGTATGTATGATACTGTATGTCCTGTGGGGTGGAGCCCTGTGTGTCAGAGGCTCCGGAATTCTGTAATTTATTTATATTTTAATGCAGTTAAGTGTGGGGCCCGGTTAAGAGCCTGCTTTATTAATCCCAAATCGAGCTACACGGGGGCGTGACAAATATAGAAAGTGTCTTAATTAGTGGAACATGTATAATTGAGTAAGGAATATTAAAATGGAAGAGTTAATTAGGGTTGATTTAATGATGTAAATATTGGAATATAGAAAGTATCTTAATTAGGGGAACATGTATAATTGAATAAGGAATATTAAAATGGAAACTACAAATATATGCTCTTACTTTCCAGAAATTACACTAGTTCATAAATTACGATTGTTGTCAAAATTATGCATCCAAATGAAATTAACATTTTTGTGATTTCTTAATAATTAAAACATCACCCCACCCATCTCCTCAATTAATATATATCATTTTATTCTTATTCACTTTCATGTTGTCTAATAATATTATGACACGTCACTTAAAATGTCATGTTAATTAAAATAACATATCACATCAATTAAGAAGTCATATCAGTTAAAATATTTTAATTGATATGTTATGATATTACTATGAAATATGAAACAGGAGAAGCTAAACATATGAATGAGTCCAGTCCTCAACATCTGAGGTGATCACTCTTAACCTTCAAGCAACCATTTGTGGCGCTTATCAAGAGAGACTCCAAATAACACAATTGCTTAGGTGAATATTTCGTCGTACACCATGTAGCGATCCAACAAAGAGAATTTAGTGCGTGTCACGTTTCATGTTCCTCGTGTTTTCCACAAAAAAATCTGCGCTTCTTCATCTAAACGCCCAACTAGTTAAGTAATAGGATAAGCGTTGTCCATCCTATTTGCCCATCAGTGAGCTTGTGTGATTGAGTAAACCTGACGATAGCGTATCAGATTCAGAGAAAATCTATGTAAATTCATTAACATATGTACGTACATTATAGCATTATAAAATCTACGTAAATTCATTGCCATAGATACGTACATTATAGCATTATAAAATCTACGTAAAAGTCAATACCCACATTAAGGCATTATAGAAGCTCTATTTTACAGTAACTTTCTAACTCAAGCATCAGAGTCCCATTGAGTGAGAACATATATAAGTACGGGGTACCTTGATCTTACTCTTCTTTAAGCTTTAGAACATCTTCAATGTTGTCAATGCAATATTTGATACTAAGAAATGTGAAAATGGTTTACTTCATAAATTATTTTATTTCGTCCTCCAACTAATAATTCTATTTCGTCCTCCAACTTATAATTCTATTTCATATGTTTTATCTACTTCTGTCATAATTATTAGTTTTGGAACTTGTAAAGATAAACTTTTATTTTTGAAATAATTTTTAAATAACAATGTTGCAGTAATTAAATCAAATATTAGTCAGTATGTCAACCAATTAACTGCAGCAATCAAATATTAAAACTTGACATGTGTTATATTTGATATTCAAATATGACACCACATAAAACATATATCAAATTTAGCATAAAAAAGCACTATTTTTTTTTATTTAAATGTTAAAATTTGACATTGACATACTATTTAATATTATATCGGAATTACTCTTACATGCAGGTTCTCACGCATTAACACGTATAGTTTCTCTAAAAAGGAGGTAAAAAAAAAAAAAAAACCATTACGCACGATGTAAATATTATTATTTTAAGGGACAATGATGTCAATAAAAAAATATATTGAATGCGAATGCAATTGCAAGTGGGCGCAACCAATTTTTATTTCTTAGGGACCCATCTGACATTGCATTTGCATGCAATTGCACTGACCGGCCTTATAATATGGTTAAATATTGAAATGTGTTCATACATATATCTATATAGACATAATATAAATATAGGTGTGCATATATTTGACCGGCCACTTCAGAAGAACAAGATTCTTTCTTTTATTTGAAAATTTTAGAACCACTTTTCTATCAAATATAAATATATTCCAACAACTAATATTACATCAACTTAAGAAGAGCTATTAATAATCAAGGCCAAAATAAATTATTGCAATTTATCCCCAGAAGAAGTTTATAAATTAATCAGTTAGTCAATCCCATCTTAAAGGTTAGGATATTAATTATAATAATTTATCCACTCATACATTTCATATATCATATTACCTGTGGTGATAATAATATTTTTTTATGCCAAAAGTTATTTTACTTCTCGTATAACATTTCAGATCATATTAAAATGCCATTTATTTCTTTTTTTCCTTTTTAAACTTGGAATATTGATTGTATTCCTCTAATTTTTGTGTGGTCTATGCATAATTAATATATAAAGTTTGTGAGGTCAAATATATATATATGGATTATGTTACACGAGAAATATGCATCATATGTATGTTTGGATATATAACGAGAGAAAGATATATCTCAGCATCAAAGTCAAGGGACGCATGCTTAGAACTATATGTATGTAAAAAGTTTCTTAGTTCGGCATTAATTGAGGCATGAGAGAAAAGAAAAGAAAAAAAGAGGAGAGATATTCTAATTCGATATTGAAATTAAGCGACAATTACATTTTATAGGACGACATACATTGAGAAAAAGTCAAACTGAGCAGCCACACATACGTTATAGTAATTATTAATCTTAACGTGAGATTTCAGAAAATCATCATAATCAAGAAGAAAACAAGACATTCTTTTTTGAGGAAGAATAATTGCATACTTTTGTTTTTTTCTTTTTGAAGTGAACTTATGCATCATCTGAACTTACGATATATATATATATATATGGGCTATTTATCAGTTTGTACCCTGTGATCTGTGATTTAGGTTTATTCAAAAAATATATAATTGGCTCTTAAATATGGCAAATGTATACTTAAGACAAGTTTACGCCTTAATTTTAGCAGTGAAAACTCGATTTTGACCTTGAATTCACTAAATTAACCTTAATGGAGTGACCTAATAAAAAACCAAAAGTCAATACAACGGAGGTTAATTTGGTAATTTTAAATGTCAAAATGAAGTTTTTACTGACAAAAAGTACATATTCTCCTATTAAGTATAATTTGATGGAATACATTTGTAACAATAAAAGATTAAGGGTATACTTTTTTAAATAAACCTAATATAGTATAAAAAGATAAAAGGGATATTTACATTTTCATACCTTCTATTTTAGCTTTATTCAAAAAGTATAACTTTGATTTTTAATATCATTTAATACATATTTTTAAATTAAATTTAATACACAAATTCATACTTTTTTCTCAATCAATACTCAATTTTAATTTAAAAATACCTGAAATACCCTCAAATAAAATAAAAAAATAAAAAATAAATAAAAACACAATCCGTTCAATTCGTTGATTTGAGTTTTTAATTCGAGTTGAGAAGTGATTTTATGTGAGAGCTTTTTACTGTAGCAAAAAAATTAGATGTGATTGTTTCTGAGAATTTTTTACTGTAGTAAAACTCAAATTCTAAACTCGAATCGACGAAATGAACGGGTCCAAAACTCTAATCTCTCATCACCTCCACTGCCATCTCTCACGCCAATTTCCACCATGCCTGACCAGCCTCACCTCCCCACTGCGCCCTGTTGTGTCCTAAATCAGAGGTTTTCAAAGGAAAAAAAAAAATCGTAAAACGAAGTTCATAAATTCAAAAGCAAGAACAGATCAAGTATCTTGCTCATGACAATCTCTCTATTTTCTTGCTCTTCACCAGATCTGCGGCCAAAAAAAGGGAAAGAAAACCAAATCTTCACCGGATCTTTCATACAAAAAAAAAAAAAAGATCTTTAGCCAGAGAAAACAAATGCTTCACCGCCCTCGCTCGCCCTGCGCGCCGACGCCTCCGTCGCACTCACCCACCCGTTAACTGCAGATTTGCGTTTTCTTTTATTTTTTTTAAATATAAAAGAAAAGTTGCAGATCTACAACCAAACAGAAAAATGGAGAATCCGTGAACTCAAGCGACAATTTCGTGAATTGTCATCTCAAGCCGATGACCTCCGGAACTAATCAAAGATCTCGCGAATCCGCAAACTCAAGTACCATCGTTCATTCGAAGGCTGAAAGTTGATTCATTTTTCTTCTTGTTGTGAAGAAACTCTCTTTGAATTTTTATGTGTTTCAGTTTATTTTGGGGGAAGAATCGGTAATCTATATATTTGAATTCGTAGGGTTTAATTTTTTTTTGATTTGTTTGAGTAAGAACAACGTCAAGTTTGTACATTTTCGATTGGATTGCTGTTTATTTTTACAGATCCGATCTTTTATAGTTTTCTGTTTAGTTTTTTTATTTTTTTCAGAAGAGGGAGGAAGAAGATGAATGTCAGAATTTTTTTTCCTTTTTTTTTTTTTTTTTAAATTGGTTATTTTTTAATATATTCTCTCTTTAAGCATATTTTGTCTTTAAGGGTAATACGGTCATTTCAGTGGCTCTTGACTAAGAAGAGGTGAGCATTTATCTAGGTTTCTTTATTTCACCCATTTAATTTTAAAATTTGACTTTTACTACAGCAAAAAATTTTCAAAAATAGTAACATTTAATTTTTTTTGTTACAGTAAAAAATTCTCATATAAAGTCATATCTTAATTCGAATTAAAAATTTAAATCAACGAATTAAACGGATAACTAATAATTCTAATTCAAAGGTGTATATTTAATAACAGAGTCTCATAATTTTAATTTAAAAGTATATATTTAGATACAATTTTTGAATAAAGCTAAAACAAAGAGCATGAAAATGTAAATATCTCAAAGATAAATAACGCTATATATTATAATTGAATATAATGTTACCGCGGCACTGCAAGTCAAACATTTGGGCCAACGAAAATAAATTCTTGCAATTAACATTTTTTTTAATTAATCTCATGAAAGAAAAAGAAAGAGATTTATTTAAGAAAGGTTTGTATAAAAAAAAGTTTTAGCATGTTACAATACATGTAACAATACGATTGACACTGATCACTAAATTCTCATCCTACCCCAGACCCCTATTTAATTTATCAAAAATTAGTGAATAAGTGAACTAGTTCAAATGACAACAAAAAATAATTAACTAGGCTGAAAAGGCTTACAAATCAGATAAAATAAATAAAGAAAAGCATATATAAACTGATTTAAATTGTGAGGTAGAATATATACTCTTCTATTTAAAATACCACTTGATTCTCTCTCTCTCTCTCTAGTTCGCAACTTGAATAAACTTCCCACTTAACATGATTAAACGGTGGAACATAATTCGTAAACCAAACGGAGAATTAGTATTCAAGTTCAATACAATGATGTTATTAACGGATATATATTCGATGATCGATAGAAATAAACTACTCTTCAATACTAAAATCGATTAAAATGGGTTCTAGCTAGTCATGTGTTTCAGTTATCTAGTGGTATGTTTTTTCGAAGGCGTTAGGACCTTCTGCTTTGTTTGACATTTCTAAATTGAAATAAAGGTCCAGTTTCCACTAAAAAATGATTAAAGTGGGGATTAATGAATTTTCTTAAAAAAGGAAAAAATAAAAAAAATAAAAAACCTTAAGCACTGATCGTACTAAAACCTGCCGTATATATATATATATATATATATACACACACACACACACACATATTTAGGTGACCATATATATATATTGTTATGTATTGAAAGCTAGCCATCTACCAACCACTCCGTATATTTGATGACCATATAACACAAACGTAATTAATTATTCGGGGCATTACCGTAATCTTTTTCATTTACTCTCTATCTTCTCAACCAACCATGTTAGAGAGTTCATTAATTGAAATGTGTTATATATATATATATATATATATATATATATATATGTGTGTGTGTGTGTGTGTGTGTATACAATACGATCTATCTGGTGGAAGTTAATAAATTAATATGCAGATCTATGTTATCGCAATCTAGGCGGAAATGACGTTTCCGGGGGAAAAAAATCTGGTAACTTTGTAAGATCGTATGTATGGTAAGTCTGTCTTGCAATTAATGAGTAAATTTATATCCCAAAGATGGTTGGCATACAACTAAAAAGAATAGGGCAGAATTTTACATACGTAGACATACAGTTTTAAACTCAGAATCATATGAGTAAAAATTATTAATGATATATATTAATTATTACAGACTCAAATTATTTGTCCAATTTAATGTTTCAAAATAATGTATTAGCAACTCTAACTATGTTAATCATTTCATATTTTTAGTCAAAACAACTAATGACTTAACTTTTTTTTTTTAGCTTTTCTCCCCTCTAACCATTAGCTAAATGGTTAGTTATTTTGGGTAAAGCATTTTTCACTAGCTAAATATAGTTAGAAAGAAGTAGCTAGTTATTTGTTCTTTTTATTATTCTATTCTTTGTTTTGACATAAAGTAAAAAGTAAAAACAAAAGTTTTTATATTTTAAACTAAAAAAAAATTAAAATAATTTATGTTTAGCTAAAATATAAAGTATGATTAGAGTGACTTACTAAAAAATTGTTAGTTAAAATAACTTTCTAGCCATTTTAACTAGAATTTAGTTAAAATTTAAAAAGCGCCATTGAAGATGCTCTAATATCTCAGTACATTATTTAAAAATTTAAAATAATTTTCATGCTTTATGACGTGATATAATATAATTAATTAGATGCTTATATTTAGGACACTAAAAACTACACAAATGATTTGAATCTTATTATTACACATTCTTTACAATATAATTTACCGGTTTTATATTAATTTGTGTTTTTGTAATTGGTTGAAAGTGACTTACAATATCCTTCTACAGTTAGTAATTAATTGGCGTGCAAATTGGCTTATTTGCCATGCACGTACGTACTATATTATGTACTATACACATGGATGAAAGATGTTATATCGTTTTTGCAGTTATCATACTGAGTGATATATTTGTTATCTATGAAAAAAAAATATATTATTGTTGTCATAGCATCTAGAGTTTATTGTATGCAGACAAAAAAAAAATCAATATGAAAGATTTTTTTTTTTTTTTTTGGTTAAGGTATGGACCGATTACCATGTACATCTTTATATGGTGTTTAATTTTCTTATTTAAAATTAGCGTACTAAAAGAAGGAGAATTATGTTTTAAAATATATTTTTTTTACCATTGGGGGTTATATCATAATCACATCTAATAAAAAGTAGTGTGAGAATTTAACAAAATTACATAAAAATTTAAGGATATTGGTAGATTAAGTTTTCTGTCTGTTGAATTTGTATAAAATAATGTAAAAGTAAAAAAAATATATGCAGATCTAACGGTTAGAAAAATCTGACTTACCGGTACATCTGGTATATCAAATAATCTCTCAAAAATTTAATTATTTATAACCTGCCGTGTCATACTAATAAGTACTTTTTGTGTTCTAAGACTGAATAATCCTTAAAAATACCATCTCAAATTTAGAAGAAACGAAGAGATCGATTTTTGTAAAGGGAGTCGATACTTGAGAAGAAAATTAGATCATGAGATCGAAGTTTTAAAAGGGTAGTCGATATAATCAATAATAATTGAAAACTTTTATCGCTACTAGTATGAATCCTATAGAAAATAATTGAAAATAGCTCAATTCTATAAAATAAAATAAAAAAACATTGAAAAAAGAAAAGAAAAAGAAATCGATGGATTTTTTTTCCCAAAAAAATATATATATATTAACCTTACTGAACTTTCTCTCTTGTCAAGATTGATCCTCAATTATTCAAGTGAAAAGTTAGAAGGGAAATTTACCAAAAGAAAAGGTCTTGTCAATCATTAACCATTGAAAAGTCTCAACCCCTTGTGCCATAGTCATTAGTACATATTATTGTGATAAAGGTATCTTAATAAAGCAAAGTGGAAAAAAAAAAAATCAGAGAGAAAAAGTTGCACTTAGAAGTCATGTCCTCCGAATTTTGCCTATATTACACACAATACCCCTGAATGGCAATTATTTACTCTTAAGCGTGATGTGAACTATTTCTCACTAAATAGGTGAGAAAAAACACAATAAGTTCACTTTAGTGTATATTAGTCTCTCACCTAATATTGATATAGAAGCTATGCAACATTCTGTAAGAGACTAGCATGGGGACGTGCGTGGCTGTTAATAACACAAATAATTTTATCTTTTGTTAAAATTTCATGTGAAATTCTTAAATAATCATATTTAACAATGTATCAATACAAAAAAATTATATTTTCTAATAATTTTTCGTGAGGAAAATATCAATAAGTTAATATGCTAATTCAAAGTAAAATATACGTTCAACTTGAACATATATAACACAATTTGAATCGTCAAGTATAGTGATGTAAACATGGATAAATATAAACAAACTATAATTATTTTTCAAATTAAAACATAAATAATAATCTTTCTAAAATAATAGTGTAAAGTTATTAGAAGGTTATAAAATTTCGCATATATCAAATAATGATTAAACAAAAAAAA
>NW_010357978.1:257877-260440 GCF_000414095.1 Morus notabilis | reverse complement strand
ATATATATATATATATAATTGAATACTGTACTTAAAAGGACTTGGTTTTTATAAAATGTGCTCAGGGGTATCAATTTTAATTTTAATTTTTTTCGTTGTTTTACAAAGTAATGAGTTGCCGTATTTTTACATGTTGATATAATATTTTATTATTAATTAATGTTACAACTTTTAAACACCTATTAATAAAAAATATAAGACACATGTACATTAAAATTAGGATTAAGATTACAGTAAAACCTCAATAAATAAATGTTCGATAAATTAATAATATTGATTAAATAATAAAATTTTTTAATCCTAAATTAGGCTAATGTACTAAAGTAATCATCTCGTTAAATGCATAAGAGAATAATAATTTTTGAATCCTTTAGAGCCTATTGAAAATATAACTAATAATTAATCAAATACAAAAATTAATAATAAATAACATATATGATTCATAATATCAAGGAATTCTTTTTCTTGACAACTTCAATTTCTCAATTCAAGTATTTTCCAAATTACTTAAATATTAATGATTTGAGACTAAAATAAAACTAATGACCAATTGTATTTATAGATTTTTTTGAAGGGTATTATTAGAATTTATGTTCTATGTACTTCAAGCACCATAAATATTTTATCTTCTAGGTATTAAATTTGAAAAATGCGTACACAAAATTTATGTATATGTACGTATTTACTAACATTCTATGTACAATGTACTTACATTACTTTTTGAGCTTCTGTATACATGTATAACATTTATTATATATATATAATAAATTTTGAAATTCTATATGTAAACATATTAATTTTGACTACGCCCATTATTTTTTGTTTAATTTACAACTCATATTACATAAGTCTTGGCCAAAAAAATAATCATGTAACAAGATGACGCAAATCATTAACATATAACTCTTCCTAAAATTAATAAATATTCATTTACCCATAAATTAGTAAATTATTTATTTATCGATAAATAAATAACCTCACTAAAATAATATTTTTTAGTGCCAATAATATTATTTTATAGAAGTTTTATGTAGTATCCCTAGCATTAATAATTTAACAAGAAGATTGAAGTCTTATTTACACAATAAATCAGCTGTAAACATACTTTAATGTTGAGATCTCAGGTTTATCACGAACAAAAAAGAAGTAATCTGCGAAGAAACATAATTCAGAGTAGGGCCGGCAATATATGGGTCACGACACGACGACACGACTCGAAAACGACACGAATTTTACGGGTTAGGGTTGAGAAAAAAGAGGTTCGGGTCAGAATTGGGTCGACCTGAAATTGACACGAAAAATACGGGTCAATTTCGGGTTGGACCCGCCTAACCCGAACACGACACGAAACTCGTAAAAAACTAAAAAATACATATATTTTTCATTTCATATTTTAAATTTTATTATGAACTTGTGATATCATGATAGTTGTACTCAAAATCTTATACTATTATTTGCTTAATTTCAATGGATGTTATTGTAATTTAGTGTGTTATGAATTTTAAGTTATTTTTAATATGTAAAAAACTAAATAAAAGTATACAATTTTCGTATCAATTTCGGGTTCACGGGTCAATTTCGTGTCACGAGTCATTTTCGGGTCGTGTCGTGTCAATTCGTAAAGTGGTCGTGTCGTGTTCGTGTTGCGATTTTTAAAAAATTTCGTGTCACGGGTCGTGTTTAGGTTGACTGCAAATTTAAAAAGAAACGATCAAAACACGACACAAACATGACACGTGACACGAATTGCCATCCCTAATTCAGAGACATCGAGAAAGAAACGTTAACATCAAAGTAGTGACTAGTGATATGTTCCAAAACCAATATAAGATATATCATGCAATTCAAATTATTGCACCAAAAGCAAAAACCCAATTCATATTAACAACCAAAGAACAAATAATTTGTGCAAAAAATGATAGTATATGTATTTGTAATTTTTATTGTTTTTATTTACTATTTTTTTTAAAAAATCAACTATTTTGGAGTAGATAAAAGAGTTTGACAGGGTACCAAAATCTATAATTAACATTAGCTAGTGAGAGACATGGGCCCCAACAAAGGTTGCTTAAAGGGTGCCAGTTTACATAGTTTTCAAATGTCAGTCACATGATAAACAAGCACAAGCGGATCTTTTTGTCTCCATGGAATTTCCACGAAAATGTTGAAATTTCTTTACCAGTGGGAAAAAGATAATTGGAAATTTAAATAGTTCAAAATTTTGATGTGATTGACGCTGAAATCTCAAAATTTTTCAAATTTTCTTTTCTCCCTGTTTAAGAGATTATTTTTATTCTTATAATTATATAGTATAGCTTATCAAGATTTTGGCGCAAAAAAGATGTTTATATTCATTGGCTACCAAAAGTCGGGGGTATGCTATGTGTCCAAAAGGTGGGACTAACAAATTTGCTTGCCAACCCATATCTATCAAAGACAACATGTGTCACATGGCTGCAAAGTGGGAAAAAAAAAAAGAAAAAAGAAAAACCATCATTTTTTTTTTCTTTTTAGTTTTGTTATAGTTTTTCTCACATCAAGAAGGGGGGAAAAAGAAACCATA
>NW_010357978.1:249465-257169 GCF_000414095.1 Morus notabilis | reverse complement strand
TATTTAATATATTATTTATTTAATATATTTAATAATATTATTTATTTAATATATTATTACATGTTTTCAAAAATTAAACCACCAAACGCAGTTTCAGTTTTTTTTAAAACTGAAATCAATTTCTAAATAAAACTACCAAACGCATTTTTAGAAATAATTCAAAAATGAAACTAAAAACGTTTTCATTTTCATTTTCGTACAGAAAATAAAAACGTTTTGGAACCAATTCCAAACGCACCCATAGTTTTTCACTTCGGTTGTCTCTCTAATTTAACACATGCCTTGCGATCAGTTTTTAGGTAATTAATGTCTAGAGAAAAACAAGCGAAGAGAACATAAGGATAATTAATTCGGATTTCGTTTATTTCACCGGTTCAAATTTAAAATTTGAGTTTTGTTACAGTAAAAAACTCTCATATAAAGTCATATTTCAACTCAAATTAAAAACTCGAATCAACGAACTAAATAAGCCCTCAAGAGATTTTAAGAGTAAAAGTGATATTTAGACAAAACACAAAGGTGTTTTGAGCATTTGAAGAGATAAATAGTATTTTGACAAAACAAATGGTGTTTTTCTTTTTTTTTTATTTGAAAGCCACATGGTGGTGTTTTTAGATTTCTCAAGAAAGAAAGAAATGATTTTTTTGCCTTTTTCTTTTAATGAATCAAATTTGACCAAGTGCTTGACAAGTTGCACATTTTCTGTATAAAAATTTTTGAAGGACAACAATATTCAAATACCATGAACTATTGCAATTTCATATAAATATTCTCAAACTATTGATTTATTTCAACTTATTCTCAATTAAAAGTTAGGGTGTAAATTGACACAAAATAATTAGTTCAGAGCAAGTTGATCTAGAATTAATAGTTCGGGAGTGTTTATAAAATTATAAATAATGACAAATCACTATTTTGTTGATATTATGACGAATGTATTTTACTATTATAAAATGAAAATTTTGGTTAAAAAAATTTGCTTCTCTTAACAAAGGTATTTTACTATTTTGTTAAAAATATACAAATATTTTCAAAAAGAGGATGAGAAGAATGCTCCTTTAATGGGGGAAGATTTTTTATTTTTTATATTTTTTTATAGAAAAGTGGGGGTGTAAAGATTTATAATCCACTCTTATCTCCTTTTAAA
This sequence comes from Morus notabilis, assembly GCF_000414095.1. Lineage (NCBI taxonomy): Eukaryota > Viridiplantae > Streptophyta > Magnoliopsida > Rosales > Moraceae > Morus > Morus notabilis. The sequence continues at coordinate 256,022 of NW_010357978.1, read as the reverse complement.
GGCAAATTAAGATGGCACAAATATTTGAAAGGAGAAAAAATGAGGAAAACCGAAAAAGTAAGGGGACGCAAAATTTTCATTAATAATTCACTAGAGACCAATGCAATGGCCGTACAAGGATTGCTTTTGGTCCGAGAAGGCCGAATAAAACGGCCCAAAACTGGCTTATTGGGAGAACAGATAAATAGAAGTATGTGGGGAAAAAAGAAAAAATACATGATAAAAAAATATTATTTATATCATTACACTTAAAAATAAATAACTATTATTTAGTTAATAAAAATAAAATAAAAAATTATAATGACATTCTTTTATTTAAAATGACATAAATAATAAATTTGTATAAAATAACGACAAATCATGTATTATTTTGGGACTTAACCAACATAAATTTTGGGTATAGAAAAAAGGCATAGTCCATATTTTACATAAAAAAGAAAACTTCAGAACTCAGAAATGCCTCTGTATCTCTTCTTCATTTTAAAACTGTCCCGTCTCCGTTGTCATTATTTTGTTTTATATGTTTCCAGTAATGTGATTTGTAGAATCAAAACCTACTATTTAATATAATTAAGAGTTAATCCCATAAATGATATATGAAGTTTACACTTAATACTACTTAAGCCTTTGACTTTTTTAAATGTCTTACATTTATTCATTAAGTCATTACTTTGTTTCAGTTGCGGGCATTCAATTAACTTGGTGTTAAATATTTAATAAAATATGTCGAAATTAGAGACTCAAATTGTACACATCTAAAGTTTAGAGGCTAAACTAATATTAAAAAGAAAAAGTTAATTTTCACAAATAGGCCTTAAGTTTTAGATGTTTCCAATTTATTCCTAATTTCATAGATTATATTAAATATTTAACGCATTGTTTAAGGAAGAACTCAAACTAAAACAGAGTAATAAAAAAGAGATTAATTGTGGGACATTTAAAATAAGATACTAAAGTGAAATTAAAAGTAAATCTTAGAGATCATTTAATTAATTAACCCTACAATTAATTTCAAACACGTTCATTTTTACAATTATGGTCAAAACGATATTATTTACTACAAGTTTTAGCCATATTTATTAATTTAGTTGTGCAGCATGAATGGTCCATATAGATTTTTTTTTTGTCCTGTTAAAAAAAACTTTCGTAATGCCACAAGTGGCATTCAACTTGGGATTTCTACCACTTTCAAGAGTTTCAAATTTCTACCACTTTAAAAGATCGACAAAATGTTTTCAACCGACAGCAACAGTGACCCCGAGTCGGTCACCGACACAGGTTCTCGAAAATAACCTAATAGATTATCACCGGCAATCTAGCTGATTATTTTTAATTTATAAAATAAGAGAAATGAGACAAATACCCTTTAAATTGCATGAGTCAAGATTTTTACTCATCACTTTTAATTAGCAATCCTTTTAGTCAAATAATTATACTATTATAAATGTATTAATTAAGAATAAGAGGTAAAAATCTAGATTGAACAGTGATAAGCACTCAATCTAAATTATATTCTCCGTTTAAATTGAGTTAGCCCCCATTTATTTCACTGGTTTAGTTATGTTAAGCTCAATTTGAACTGGTATTTAGTAAGCATGTAGTTTGAATTATATTCTTCATTTGAATTGAGTTAAATAGTTCAATTTAGAGTTTAGCTCCTCCTCAAGTTCAATTGTTAAAACCATTTTTAAATAGTAAAAAGGTTCCCCCGACCAAACACAAATTCAAATTTTATTCACTGTTCAAATTAAAACTTTAACTGCACATCCAACGTCAATTCAAAACTACAATTTAAACCACAGTTTGAATTTTTCTATTCAAATAAAAAAGTTCAAATCAACAAAATTCAAACCAGCGAACAAAGGGGGGCTTAAACTGTTCAACTTAGAGTTTAACTTTCTCCTAAAGTTCAACATTTTAAACCATTATTGAACAGTAAAAGGCGTCAACTCTCTCTGCTTTTCACACTTACCAAATACAAATTTGAATTTTATTCCCTCTTCAGATTAAACTTTAAACTATTCATCCAAACGTCAATTCAAACTACAATTTAAATTACACAATTTGAATTTTTTTGTTCAAGTAAAAAAGTTTGAATCAATAAAAATGTGAACCAGTTAACCAAACTGGAGCTAGGCTTCTTTGGCACTAGTAGCAGAGTGTGTAATCAAGTAAGTCTCACAATTCGTGTTCGTTATTATGTTCGGGATGACATAGTTATAGCGCGACATGATTAGAATGAGTATAAATACGATATGATTAGGGTCCGTTTAGTTCACTGATTCAAATTTTTAATTCGAGTTGATATGTGATTTTATGTGAGAGCTTTTTACTGTAGCAAAAAAGTAAAATGTGACTGTTTCTAAGAGCTTTTTATTGTAACAAAATTTGAATTCTAAACTCGAATCGGCGAAATAAATAGGGCCTTAAATGTGTCAGAAACCCATACACAATCATAAAACGTTGATCACATAAGTGACAAAACACAACATATGAACACATTTATTAAACGAAGGCGAAAATATCCTGTGTATTAGAGAACTAATAGTAATGGTGAAAACTTTTATTTCTTAAAATTTTAAAACTGACATTATTAACTACTAATTACAACTAAATCAAGCAAGTACATGATAACAATAATGTAATTTCTCCAAATCCTTATAATAATTAACAAACACGTAAAAATATCTTTAAAAAAAATGTTTTAGCACAATTGCCACCTAAACTTACCGTGGTTTAGCAAATTATCTCTTGATTTATTTTTTAATTTTGACAATTAACCCCCAAACATGTAAAATTGTTGCAATGTGCTCCATTTTACTAAATTTTCTTAATTTTTTTATTAGATTTAAGAGATTAAAAGTTAAGAAATTGAAAGATTTGTGTTACATTTAAATTAGAATGATGAACTTTTTCACCGAACGTGTTATTTTGACACTAATTTAACATAATCATCTTAAAAATGAGGTATTTTATAATAATTTTATAAGTTGAAGCGACAACTCACTAAAATTAATAGTTTAAGGAGCAAGTTGCTAAAATTATACAAATTAAGAAGTAAATATGTAAAATACCTAAAAACCGCGAATATGAAACTACTAAATAGGTAAAAATGTCCAAGTACTTCATAACTAAGTTTCAAAATAAGAGGGGCGACAATTTCATTGAGAAGGACCTTGGGATATTATATATTTAATTTTATAATTATGAAGTCTGAATCCCATCAATAAAATATTTGTTAATACTGCATGGAACATACACAGCAGGGTTGTGTCAACACGTTTACAACTCGTTTACTTAAAAGTATTAAGCTTGTCTAGCTAGTTGGCCCAAAACCAATCCAGTTATTTTGTATTACACTAGTTTTTTTAGCACGAGCACGTATTCCTGTGTTCCTTACATTGAAACTTTATTATTTACTAAATAGAGAAATTTATTTATACAACTATTTAAGAATTGTTATTATTTATTTTAAAAACAAATATATGTAAAGATAAATTTTAATGTGATAAAAATTATATACAAAACAATTAAATAGAGACACATTTAAAAAAAATTATTTTAATCATTGACAAAAATAAAATAGGAATGCATGTGAAAAAATTTACTTTCCCAGGAGTAAAACAAGAAAAAAATATATTTTTTAAAAAATAGATATAAAATTAAAATGTAAAAAAAAACATTGGAAACATTAAAAAGTAAAAAAAAAAAAAAGATAAAAAGAGAAAGATGTGTGAGAAGGGGTTGTCACCTAAAAAAGAGTATTGATTTTTTTTTTTTTTATGTTTTTTAGATATGTCAATTAAAAGTGATTCAAATATTAAAATTTACTTCACATCATTTTCGAGCTATATTACTGTGTGCGGTGAAAATGGCCACCCTAATTAAATCCCTCTAAAATTTTTAAGACCCAAGGGCTTAAAGTTGTTTACCAATAGAAGCAAACTTCCGGTTAAAATAATTTCACATAACCACCGAGGGTCGTGGTATAGTGGTAAGGACGCCTTTGTTATGTCTCTTTTACTCATCCTATCAGAGTTTGATATTTAGCACCCACGCATTACTACCCTGCCTCTAGTGGGCCTCCGCAGGCCCCACAGGATGAAAGGGAGTGAATTAATTGAATGGTCAGTGAAATACTAGTTTAAGCCCTTTTTATATATTCGGTAGTTCTCGGAATTACTTGCTATAGCCAAAAGGACTAAGGAACATAAAGTGCACCACCAGATTTCCTTTTTAGAGTAGCAAAAAAATTTACCACCAGATTCCCTTTTTAGAGTAGCAAAAAAATTTACCACCAGATCCCCGGGATTATAATTTTGTTTTTTTTAGCTCTCTCTCTAGAAACCACTTTCTCCCCATACAAATTGGCTGCTTCATGACTATATTTATCAATTACAATTTTGAATCTTGGACTAATCAGAAGGATAGACGCTAACCACCTTTGCAGTTCTTCCACAGCAAACTCAAAATTGCAAGTACAAAAAAGAGTTCAACACTTCATCAAAACAATTGCCTGTGAAAATCAAGGCTTCAAGATGAACAAGAGGCACCCGTAATTCCTAATGGTTAGCGGGCCACTTTCCTTCAACTTGATCAGTTGGTTTGCTAATCAGATTTTTCTTTTACATCACAAGCTCCATTCACTTCTTTGTCTTCCCTTGAAGCCACAGCTCCAGTGACAGCATTACCATGACTACTTGGAGCTACTTTGGCTTTGCTACGGGCCTTCCTGAAGGGACTCGAGAAAAGATTTTCTCCCCCGAGGATGTCTGCACTTTTTGACCTCCTCTGTACATTTAAGAACCCGTTGGCGAGAGCCTCCAAGGCTCTGGCGGTCAATGGTCGGTTCCTTGTGCTTTGCCTTCTATTCACGATGGGGTTCTGCTTTGAAGTATTGGCAGTAGTAGAAGCTTTCAGTGTCTCTGAAACAAGCTCCTTTTCTTTAGAAGAAGAGCGATGACCATATGTATTTGCTTTCTTGCTGCCTTGTACCTCCTCAATTAGCATTTCAGTGTTTCTGGAGTTTAGCAGATCCTCGGGTGGTGGTTTTTGGTCATTCGGTGCTTCAGATTGATGTTTGTCCTCTTGTCCTTCAGACGTGTGCACGGCAGCAGAATTCCGCCTCATAATTTTTGAATGCATATCTTCTTCTGCATTGCTTTCAGCTGGAAAAACAATTGATGACTCCTCATGAGGACGTACTTCAGAAACGTTCTTGCCCATTTCAGATGAGCTGATTGTCCCATGGAGTTTCACTTGTTTTGACTCCAAACCTTGGGAACAATTCTGAGAGAGGTCGGACATCTTTTCCTTCGCACAAGCAGTTAATCTTCGTCTCTTGACGACAGGAACTACAAAATCTGAATGCCCAGATTTTGCTCTCCGTTTAAATTGATGCAGTACAGTCTTCAAATGCTTTTCATCAAAAATGCAAGTATTCTGATCCTGTTGGGTCTCCACTTTATCTGCAGTATCCGAATTCTTTTTTGTTGCCATTTGGTTTTTACAAGCACTGTCACGTATATCCTTGTGGGAATTTGATTTCAAAATTTTTCTTTTACCTTTTGATGGAATATCAGCTGCATCTTTTTCATGCCTCCCTGATGAATCCTCAAAGTTTTCAGTTTTTCTCAAAATAGCAGTCATATCGAAAGCTCTTTTAACTACCACTGGCGAACATCTCAATTCTCTCACCTTTGACGGTTTTCCTTCATGGACTCGACTGGTATCAACAACAGTTAATTTCATAAAAATTGGACCAGTTTTGTCAGACATACCGTTATGGTGCTTGGCCTTTTCACTGTGGAAAGGCTTTTCAGCGGTCTCGAATTCATCCAAATTATCCTCAGAAGAATCCCCTTCATCTCCCGTTGAATGATTGGTCTGTTTGGAAGTTAGTTTGAATTCAGCTGGTAAATGTCTAAGTTCTCTTATGCTGGATGATTTTCCTCCACAAAACAAGCTGGTATCTACAACAGTAAACTTCATATGGCTCGAACTTGAAGTAGAAACTCGAGGTTTAAGGTAGCAATGGCGTCGAGAATCAGATGGATCATCCTGATCTGACCCCACCTCTGGTGACCAGGAATCTTGTTCATTTCGGGCTCCAACAGAAGATTCTTCAGTTTCCAGCTCAAGAAGTTTCGGTTCAGATGCCACTTTGTTCAAGACATCACTAACAGAGTCGAAGTAGTGTTCTCCCTTCACAAGTTTCCTTCTTGAGAATTTCTTTATTCCCGGCACAAGAAAAACCAGGTAGTGTTTGGAGCTGATATAGCCCTGATCTCCTGGTTGCTCGGAGTGCCACCCTTTTGCTAGCAACCGAGGCCAAACAGCTTCCCAGAAGATATCATTGCATCGAGCTTTGCTCAACCGAAACCCTCCAGTTAGTAACTTTACTATGTCCTTGGATGTGAATGAGGAGCAATCCTGACCACTTGGTAAATTGGGGCAAACTAAACTGTCATGATTGCCCTTTCCAGGCTCCATAGCAAAACCTGTGAGATCCTCTTTTCCTTTACCAATTGCCACTGCTTTCACAAGTACAGGAATGC
>NW_010357978.1:227216-249429 GCF_000414095.1 Morus notabilis | reverse complement strand
AGGAATGCCAACACTAGATTTTAAAGCGGAGACATATTCTTCTAACGAAATTCGCCCATCAGCAAATGACTTACAGCCCTGCTAACAGAACAGAGAAATAATACCTCTGTCAAATGGATCTCAAAATAGCAATATAATGGCTTCAATAGAGAAAGTGATGCAACTCATGCAAGAAGGGAACTATGTAGAAGAACAAAATTATAATGCATTCATAAAGCACTAGATGGTAATGTCATTGCAAAAGAGATTGAAAGGTACAAATAAAAAAGGCATCAATAGTAAATAAAAATTTTTGTTTTACAAAATTAAGAAAAACAGAAAAAGGAAAATGGTGGTTAACTATCAAGTACCTCAAGTAATGAGGTTTGAGATTCCTCTGAGATATGTGAAGACAAACGAGAAAACAACTCTTGTTGCCTCCACCCAGTAAAAATTTTCCTTCCAGTAACACATTTTTTTCTTTTGATCTTCCGGCTATCTGACCATCTCCGGTATGCATCAGACCTATAAAACTTCCCATAGTAAAATGATAGTATCTCTCCCATGTCTTTGCTCCCCATGAATCTTTTAATCTGAAAAAAGTTCTTTCCAAATATATATAAGCCAAGAAGAAAACTATCCACATCAGAACCACTCCAAGGGTTAGTTAATAAGCCAGGAACCGGGTAATAGTTTTGGCTTCCTTTTAACTTATTTAAGTTCGTTTCTGCCCTAATGGACTCAGAATTTTCTTCAACATTGAGTTCTAAACTTTTCTTCCTTAACGGAGTTCGATCCTTTTTGCCATTTCTAGCTTCTACAGACCTCTTTGCATCAACTGCGTCATCAGAGTTTCTAAGAAATCCCGACCCTCCACCCTCATTATCATTCTCTTCATCATGAAACCACGCAATCGGGATGGGTAAACCCACTAGAAAGGAATGGGAAACGTTAGCACTTCTGCAATCAAGAGGGTTAGCCAACAGCTCAAGATGCTCAGATTCTGTGATGATAGAAGGAATGTCAACTTGGTACTCGTCTCCAACCCGAGGATTCAGCAATGGTTCTCCAAATATATTGTTTGTATCAGGAGAGCCGGGACAACTCAAATTCTCAATGTATGTATCTTTGATACAATCCCCATTAGGATCCAGCTCTACTGACTCAACCTGACAATGAATATAAGGTTCAAGAACGGATGATTGGGAGTGCACAAAAGGTGATGCTTGGGCAGATAATCCCCAATTGTTTATATATTGGATTCGTCACAAAACAATTGTTATGTACCAACAAGAGAAAACAAACACACAAAAAAAGTATAACAAATTTTGGAAAGGGAAATATAAACGATTAACAATGAGATCGACTATATATTTAGTTCTTAAAATTCATTCCACCAGGGACCTAATAAAATCCAAACGTTTAAACACTTTCAAACTTCAAAGAGACAATAACTGTACTTCTGGAATGTGAAATTTCAACTCCAAGAATAGTAAATATAGCATTTCAATTCACTATGTTTTCATATATAGCAGATAAAGAACATGTAGAATGTAAGTTATCAATGGCTTAAATAACAAAGAGGAGATATTCAATCTTCTTCTTCCTTTTTCAACTCCTTTGCTTACTCTCTTTATATGCATTGTTCTCCAATGTCAATTGTTTTATTTTTTTTTTTTTTTTGTGGCGTTACATGATAATCTCGTGCGTTGAACTTTCGGTTCTCAATGTTCGATTTGATTGTTACTGTTTTAGTTGTAATCCCGGAGTTTTATGATAATCAAATTTGAGTTGATTATTTCTATATTTCGAAGAGTGTTTTATTATGTTTATGTTTATGTTCTTTAATTTTTCCACAAGCTAACATTATTTTTCCTGTTAACCTTGTATGCGAAGTGGATCTCGTGTTCGTGGTATACATACATACATATATATATATATATATATATGTATGTATGTATACCACGAACACGAGATCCACTTCGCATACAAGGTTAACAGGAAAAATAATGTTAGCTTGTGGAAAAATTAAAGAACATAAACATAAACATAATAAAACACTCTTCGAAATATAGAAATAATCAACTCAAATTTGATTATCATAAAACTCCGGGATTACAACTAAAACAGTAACAATCAAATCGAACATTGAGAACCGAAAGTTTAACGCACGGGATTATCATGTAACGCCACAAAAAAAAAAAAAAAAATAAAACAATTGACATTGGAGAACAATGCATATAAAGAGAGTAAGCAAAGGAGTTGAAAAAGGAAGAAGAAGATTGAATATCGACAAACCTCCATGGAAGAAAGCTTGGAATGTGAAAAATCCACGTGAGAGACAAAGCCTGGGCAAATGGGTATTATCGTTATTAACTTTGATTCACATCTATGTATTACTATTACCAACCTTTACTATGAAGCACATCGAAACGAGAATGAAGAAACGAAGAGAGAGAGAGAGAGAGAGAGAGAGTACCTTTGGTTAAGCAGAGTTAAGCTTTCATGAATTTTCTATGGTGGAAGGACTTGGAGAGAAAAAAGTGAGAAAAGAAAAAGAAAGGGAAAACAAAGGAAAAAAATCAGAGTTGTGTTTTGCAAATTTATTAGTTGTTAAGAGAGGGAGAGAAAAAATAGTGTCTTTTGTGTCTCTTTATACACAAGTGTTTAGAACCAGAAAGAGGCACATATGAAGACTTTCAACTACGACATTGAAATACAAAATAAGGAAAAAAAAAAAAAATTCTTTTTGCAGAATTAGGTACTGCTTATTGCTTAATTGGGTCTTCCAATGATGGCTTCAAATAATTAAGTATTGCTAAGTTGTATTACAAAATAAATTATTGTTATCAATAAAAGAAAATAGTTTTCTCTTTTTTTTTTTTTTTTTTGTCAACTAGAATGACCTATTGATAAGATTTCTACGATTGAATATCGTAAGTTTCGTTTTAAACAGTTAGATATTCATTATATTCTGTATGTTTTATAATTTTTTTTTTTATTGATGTGATTTAATCAACCCTAATGTTTGGAAATATGTTGTTAAGTTCCTAATAAACAATGCATATTGAAGAATTAGTATGTGAATTTAACATACTTATTTTTCAATATATCGCTTAGAATTTGTAATGCCTCTATAATAAAGTTTTTCACAATTGTATGTGAATTTATACTTAATTGAAATTAGTCATGATGATTATACATAACATTGCTTAATAATAAAATGATCTTATAATGTTTCTCTCTACATACATATTCATGTAGATGTATGAATGGATGTAGTTGGTCATTCTTCAACCCACTTCTCTTCCCATTAGTGGAAGTGAATGTCGTGTTTGGAATTGATCTCGTTTTTCGAGAAAAAAAAATGAAAACGTTTTTAAAACGGCATTTGGCGCAATAAAGATAAAAAGCGGAAATAAAAATGATTTTTTGGTTTAGTGTAAAATGAGAGAAAAATGAAAAATGACTTTTAGTCGTTTTTCATTTTTTGTTTTCGTTTTCTCATCTCTTGAGCAGAGAGAGAGAAATAGAGACATTAATGAGTTTTTTTACGCTGAAAATAATCTTTTGATAAAACTACCAAACGCATTTTTAAAAATGATTTCTGTCTGAGATTAAAAACATTTTCATTTTCATTTTTATACAAAAAATAAAATCATTTTAGAACGAGTTCTAAATGGGCGCAAAAGCTTTTTTTTTATTTTTTTCCTTTTCTTTTTTTATTTTTTTCATTTTCTCGGAAAGAATAGAAACTAAGCCACGAAAAAAATAAGGGAACATGAAATTTCCAAGTTCTTGATATAATCCCTTTTTCTTTTAACTTGCGAAAAAAAAAGCTCTTGTTTGTTCATAAATTTAAATTACTATTTAAATCTTTTTATTACAATATTTTTTCTTATAAAATTTAAATTTATGTGTAAACTTTTATGTTCAAATTTATGAATAAAAGGGCCATAAGTTTTTTTTTTTTTTTTCACCCAACAACTTATAGTAAATGACATCATTTCCCATTTAAAGTTTATAATAGTTTTTTTTAACAGACTCTGTACACTTTAAATTAGAGTCAGATATTGAATTACTGTTACTACTATTGTTATACTTAAACCCTGGAAACCATAAATTGCATATAATAAACTTAAGTCTTTGGTTAATTGGTCATAATTTCAATTTTTTTTATTTTATTTCAGGCTATGTCAAACCAAACATTAAAGCATAGTCGGATATATTTCTTAATTAGTTACAAATATACTGTTCCAAGTTGGTATAGTACTATATATATAGTGTGACCAAAATCAACTCAGTAATATAAAACAATGGAAGAAAGGAAAATACAAATAGGCGAGTAGATTACCAAAAATGGAGAGTGGAGGCATATTCTATTGAAAAAGTAACCATAAAATACTTTCCATTATCAGTTTATCTGAAAGATATTTTATTTCCTTCTTTTTTTTTTGCTTATTGCAGTCTCACACCAACAATAAAAAACTTTATTCGAAACATCCAATCATATAAATTCCCAAGAAAGAAAAAAGATCATATGAATTTGTCAGGATCTAATCTTAATGAATGTAGATATCATCTGTTTTTTTGGTCTTGTTGCGTCACGATTTTACTAAATACATCGACACAAGAAGATGATATCTGTGCTATGCTTCATGGCTATTTCAATTGTAATATTGTGGCCACTATTTTGGTTTTTGGATTTCTTATTCTAAAAGTCACAAGAGAAAGATTTTTTCTATATTATTAATTTCTCATTATCTGACGTCATACGTTAAATATAGGAGTTAATTAAAGATAAAAAGAATGAAAAGTGGATGTAGAAAAATGTTTGCTCTAATATGGCCAAGTGTTATAAATTATAAAGAAAAAGAGAGAAGTCTATGCCTATTACTTGACATAAAAGGGAGAATCCGTTCTCTCTTTTACGTTGCGAAACGTTTTGCACGTGAGAAGGAATGTGCGAGTCATTTTTATTTTTTTTTTTTATTTTTTTGTCTTTTACTTTAAGTTTTCCCATTTTTTGTCTTTTTTTTCTTCTCTTTTCTTTTTTAACAAATTGTATAACCCTCGTTTTAAATTCTGCGCGCATTTTTAATTAAGAAGGAATAACTTTTTATTATTGCTTTTTGAGGGATGAACAATACATACTCACAATAAAATAAAATAAAAATAAAAATAGAGGGCTAAGAATCATAAATAGATCTAAGAGAAGAACACATAAGTTACCTAGATTATACAAAATATTAAGAGAAGAGTTATGAAAAGATAATTTTAAATATAAAGAGAGGAATTAGAAGAAACAATGACGTTAAATGTGAGATAGTAATTCTCCATAAAACTATATACAGAGGTTATGGTGTATCAATTGGCAGCATAATATAAAATTGATTTGTAACACTCTTCTTTGAACGTCCACTATAAAAAAAAAATTATGCCTCGTTAAAATCCGTACTAACAAAAAACATCGTAGGAAAGAAAATAATAAAAGATAGATAATTCTCATGGGCTCTGCATTTAGAATTTTCTTGTTAAAGATCCCTTGTATAACCTGCTTTAATTTCTTTTACGTGTGAGGGATGAAAGAACAAATACTCATACAACATCTATTTATAGGTTAAGAGTCAGAAATAGATATAAGAAGATAAGAAATAAATCACATAGACTACACATAATATTAAGAGGAGATAATGATGTCTAAATGTGAGGTAATAATTTTCAAGAGGCAAAAAAAAAAAAAAAAAAAAAAAAAAAAAAGTTTTCTTGTATGATTGTATTAATCTCTCTTCCTCAAACCAGATCTAAAAGGCAGTGACTTTGCAATGATGGGTCCGCACAACGTTGTGGGAGGAGCATCAACGGCGTTGTGGGCGACTAAAGACTTCTAGCAATGATGACGACCTCAGGTGAGGTGGTGGATCTGTAGAGCTCGGGGTGATTGGGCAGAACGTAGGCTGTGTCGGTTGTGTGCGTGAGATTCTTATCACGTTGAGATTCTTAAGAATTTAAATATCTAGATGACCCCATTTTAAAATAAGAATTCACTAAAAATTAACAAAAAATAGTAAAAATATAATAAGATTCTCATTTTCATAATAAAATCATTTATGTAAGTTACATAATACCAAGTAGTGATTTTATTGGAGGGAAAAAATCATATATGTAAGTTACACACAACCAATTCATAACACCAATTAAATTATTTTTGTTTTTTTCAAGATATTTATATTCGAGGCTTATACGAGTGCACATAGTTTATTAAGGAGGTATTACTAATTAAACTTACGTAATGTTCAATTAGTCTTTGAGGGGGGAATAAAAAGTTGGTCCAAGATATACATAAGATGACCAGCTTATTAATGTGATCGATTTACTAGATACAAACTTATATACGATCAAACTAGTAACGGCGATTTGCTACATACAAAACTTATAATAAAACTAGTAAGTAAGGACCAGCCACGTGCATTGCACATGCTAATTATCCTAAGAAAATATCCGTGTAAAACTAGATTATTTGTCACCATATGCTTGTGAAATATGGAACGTTATAGGACTATAGCACATCTTATTTCAACGCTGGCATTGTTTAATACATTCAGGTATACAATTTTGTTTTTATTGAATAAAATCAATTTATAAGTAGATTTCATGATCATTTCATAAAGCTAGCAATTATTATATAGAGATAAAATCGTTTTGGTACTCTTTATTACAGTTAAACATCTTGTTAGTATATTATGTTTTTAATAATATTAAAACGGTATTTCCACTTTTAAAAAAATATTTTTTGGTACTCTGAAATTAATTTTTGAGACATATAATGTCTAAACCGTTCATTTTAAAAATATTTTCTGAAAACGTTTTAACTTATTTTAACTTTTTAATCTTTATATATTTTAAATTTTTTTTAGATTTTTTTTAAATTATTAAGTTGTTATTAATTAGTGATAAGGGTAAAAATAGACATTTTATGTCTCAAAGTAGCAGAAGAATGTTTCTTAAAAAGTGAAGGTATTTCGATACCGTTTTAATATTATTAAAATTATAAGGTACCAATAAGATGTTTCGCTATAACACCCTATATAATAATTACTAACTTTACGCAATGATCATGAAATCTACTAATAAATTGATTGTATTCAAGAAAAATAAAAGAATTAACTACAAATATTCCTCCGAATTATATCCCTTATAATATTTTATCATTGATCTTTAAAATATAACATCCATTCTCCCTGACCAATAAAATATTAATAAAGCCCATTCTATTAAATTTTTTAATGGAAATTGACATTTTATTAGTTATTTTAGGGGTATTTTGTAACTTTATGATTTGAAATTTAATTTAAATTTAAGACTAAATGAAATTTAGACTTTTAATTACAAAACATCCATCATTAATTGAATGTAAGTTAAAATTTTTATGAATCTCTATTATTTGTACAATTTTGAAATTTATGGAGTTGTTTTGAACATTTTTTGGGTTAAAAATAACAAATGAAAAATAAAAAAAATCATCTTTTTAGAAAATAAAAGGAACTATGTTCGTGAGGTGGAGGATTTATTGCGTCATTGGGAGTGAGGATGATTTATCTTATTTTGAGAAAATACCCAAAATACCCAAAACACCCCTCGTGTTTTGTCAAAATACCACTTTCGCCCTTCTTATTATGTAAATACCTAAAATATCCCTTGTGTTTATAAAAATAGACCCAAAATGCCCCTTGAAGAAGATAAAATTTTAAAAATGTCATAATTACCTTTCCCAATATGTATTAAATGTTATTTAAGATTTGAATGGACTAAAAAGTTAAATAAAAAAGTTTTAAAAATGCTCAAATAAATATTCCTATTACAAAAATACTTCAATTATTTTGAGAGTTTTTCATTATTTAAGATTGATTTTATTTAACATTTTAATTTAATAATATTTTAAATTGTATTTAATAAAGATTGGGAAGGCCAATCTTAGTATTTTAAAAAAAATTGATTGCTTCAGGGGGTGTTTTAGGTCTGCTTTAATAAACACAGGGGTGTTTTAGGTATTTATATAATAAGAGGGGCGATAATGGTATTTTAACAAAACACATGGGGTGTTTTGGATATTATTCCTTTTATTTTTTATTATATTATATGTAAATTAGACTAAAAAATTAGGCTACATGGTTAAAATAATAATTTTCCTCTAAATTGTTTAACAACAATTTATATTTATGTGACACGTGTCAAAACTATTAAATTTTTTAATGAAGTGGGCATTTTTCTCAACATTTCATTATTCAAAAAAACAAATGTGACATTTTAAAGATTAAAGATAAAATATTACAATAGGCATAATTTAGGGGGAATTTTTGTAATTAATTCAAAATAAAATTGTATAACTGAATCTATCAACAATATAAAGAGAGAATGAGTTTTTAAGGGAGACATAAGAAACTTTTTCGTACTTTTCTCCCCCCATAATTTTCCTTTTTTTTATTTTTATTTTTAATTTAATTTTTTCATTTTTGTTTAAGTTCGCCCCCCTTCTTTTGTCTTCTCCCCTTATTTCCATTATCATATTTTTCCATACTATGCATTTTTTTATTCCTTTTTTCCCTCAAATGTAGTCTTTATAAATATATTTTTATAATCCTCTTCTCATATATCCCTATCTAAACCTTATGTGCATGTATACTTGACCGTATTAGAGTACTGGATTGTATTATAATGCACAAATACAATATTTATTATGGTCATCATATTGTATACACTAATACGGATGATAAATTAATACGGTTTATATTGTACTATTAAATACAACTCATTTTGACATATTAGATTGTATTATTCTATAACGAATCTATATTCATGTCAGGGTTAGGCACGATGCGATCGGGATCGAGCTGACATAGAGTCATGTCAGTGCCTATAATTGTTTAAAAATTGAGAGGCATAATGCAAATTTATATTTTTCAAAAATTACATTTTGACCCTCATATATTAAAAAATTACATTTTAACCTCAAAATTTTTATAAAATTATATTTTAACCCCAAAATTTTTATAAATGTGCATTTTGATCCTAATACTTTTGAAAATTATATTTTGACTCCAAAATTTTTTAAAAAATTACATTTTGACTCTAATATTTTTAACATTTTACATTTTAACCCCTTTACAATATGTCATGATTCTAAATTTACAACACAATATAATAGACCTCTTATATAATAAAATATAAGCTAGTAAACATAGTCTATTATGTACTACTAAACATGGTCTATTATGTACTGAATAGATGTCCTTATGTACGCAACTTGTCCATATATATATATATATATATTTTTTTTTTTTTTTTTTAACTTTTCTTTTGTTCTTAGGCTTCCCTCTGTACGAAACCTTTTGTCCATTTTTTTTTCTTACTTTTCTTTTGTACTTTTTCTATGTCCTTCTTTTTTTTTCATTGTTACCTATTTTCCCTATATATAATACATTTTTTTCCTTTTTTTTTAAATGTGACTCTTATAAATATATTTTTTTTTCTTGCTTGCCCTATTGAAATAATTTCTTCTTATATACATCCTAATCAAATTTTTTTTTGGGAAACGACCCTTTCAAATACAATTTTTTATATGTACCTAATAAATAATCTTTAACATTTTGTTATCAAATGTGTCTCTATTGAAACATTTTGCTCGTAATTTTTTCAAATAATTTTTTTTTTCATATGTAACCTTAAATATTTTGCTTGATTCACCCCATTAAAATTTTTTAGATTAATTACAAAAACTCCTGAACAATAAAATGTGAACAAAAAAGCTCCATCCGTTAAGTTTTTTAACGGATATTGACATTTAATTTTTTATTTTAGGGTATTTTGGTAGCTCTATTAAAATTTAGTTTGAATTTAACACTAATTTAAATTTTGTTGATGGCTTATTTAGTACCAAGCTTGTACAAAGGTCTAGACCTAATAATCTGTATCCTGCGACACTGTTGGGCTTGTTTCGTGGACCCAGGTCACGCTTGGAGAACCCTCGTGGACTATGGTTTGATGTGCCATGGGTAATCAAGTGGGTCCATTTATCTCTTAACGTTCGTATTAGTTTGAATCCTGCTTGGGGGATTTCCTAAATTAATCAAGTTAAGAATAAATGAGTGATGGAGTCTTCAACCTTTCCTGAAGCCTTCCTTGCGTGGGAAGCTCCAAACCCCTCGTTAAAGTCTACTTCTTTGTGTGTCTTCGAGTCTCATCTTTTAAAACCTTCCCTACCGCCAAAAGGTCTTTCTTCGACATATTCTAGCTCAACAGAGGCTTTTCTTGTGCCAGACTTCCGCCTCGGAGCTATCTTGCGTTTGCCTTCGAGAGAGTTCCTGTGCATACCTCTAGTTTACCTACTGAAGTTCCTCGAAGCAATCTATGTTAGGTGCTCAGAATGATGGCTACTTAGCCAGAAATAGCATGACTCTGACCTGACAAGTCTGACGCCGTGATTAGACCTTTGAGAATGGAAATATTCAGAGCATTTAATATGATCCCATGATATCAGGTGTGCTTCGGACTTGGGGAAGTGTTTTAATCATCAAATATCTTAGAGCATTGTCTCAATCTCCTTATACTTTGGGCTATTATTGCAATACATCTATGCTTTGTCCAATCATTTTGCTTTGTAAGGAATGGCGTGTACTGAGCTCTGTTAGAGCGCCAGACCTGCCACATAGTAGTTCTCCATAACCTTCCTTTCTATTTTTAGGCATCTTTTTCATCGGGACAGCTGTAGATATTTGCTTCAAATGGAACTGTGTGCTTTCAGTTTCCATCAGATCCTTTCGTACTACCCTAAACTGCTGTCGAACACCACCATTTTCCCCATTTTTGGTTCTTTTATTTAACATCTCTATGAGGCTGGCTGGCAGCTTGCTTTAAAAAATATAATATGATATGTTATTTTTATTTTTATTCTAATATATAATGCTATTTAAAATACTAAATCCACATTTTATCATAATTATTAAGGACCTTATCCGCACCAACATGCTGATACGCCAGGTTTTATGTCCGTCACATCTGCATAAAATCATATAAAAGTCAAAAAGTACCCATATCCAATAGTTAGAAAAACTTAGCCTACCAGTACACCGGCGTACCCGAGAATCTCCCTAATCATTAAGCTTTTAAAGTTGTAAAAGTAAACTTTCATTTTTAAAATAAGGAAGATTCTCTGGTAGGCCTAATATATCGGTAGACTAAGTTTTTAAATCGTTAGATCTACGTACTTTTTGACTTTTACGTGATTTTATGCAGATCTGATAGATAAAAAATTTAGCCTACCAGCATATTAGCGTACCAGAAAAGATCCCCTAGAATAATTAGAAAATGTAAAAGTTGTATGATTACATGAAAAAGTAAACATTTTAACCAATAGAAATCAAATGCCTAAACATTTCAACTAATAGAAATCAAATGACAAATTTCCTACAAAGTATAGCATATGAGCATATGAGAAATTTAAGACAACAAATAACATTGCATTAAAAAATATTTTTTACGCTCAAATGTTAAATTTACAATTAATATATCAATTATAACATTATATTAGAGATGCTCTTAAGGTCCCACTTTTGTGTCATTTGGAAGTGATGCGGAATTTCCCAAAGATTGAAGCCTCGTAACAATACTATTTTATTAGATATAACAAATGAGCAAATGTTTCTTTTTATTTTTTTTTTAAAGAAAGAAACGGGTAAAAATTAAAATGAAAAAAAAAAAATCGACAGCTCCATAATATTATTTTTTATTAGACTATTTTATGAGCAAAAACTAAAAAAGACATAAATAAAAGAGATTAGTTGACAAGAGTATGGTTTTCTCTTTCATTTATTATTATTATCATTATTATTATTATTTGCTAGATTATTATTATTATTATTATTTGCTAGAATATTATTATTATTATCAAATTTGTTTTTCTTTTAATTTCTATAAGGAGAAAGAAAAATAAAAAAATTAAACTTGGATGATAAGAGATTTGGATTATTTTCATCAATCCCTCTTAAATTTTGACGGTCATTTTTAGTTTAATTTTTAAACTTTAAAAACTCTTATTTTATTTCATGAATTTTGAATTCTTCCTATTTAATCCATTGCGTTAGAATTTATATTAAAAATATATGAAAAAAAGAGAGTAATACAATTATGTGGCCTTTCGGTCAGAATTTATATTAAAAACAAACTAATAAAAACCAAATAATTACACTTAACCTCTATCTTATGTCTGCTTTTAATAGAAATCCTTACAAAAGGGTTCAAGTGAGACTTCTACAAAATTTAGGAGACAAAATAGGAGTTGTTAAAATTCAGTGGGCAAATTAAGAATGACCTCAAAGTTCGGGGGCACCAGTGAGATTAACTCTAGGAGATATTTTCATAAGTTTGAATCCCAATTCAATTTTTTTGTTATTTAATACCAGTTTAAATTTTCTATTCAAACTTAGAGCTGTAAGTTTGAGCTCGAAGCCTATTACTGTAGGCCCAGTCCCGGCCTGAATCCCCAAGCAGGTTGGGCTGAAGTTTTGAGCCCAATAGTTTTTTTAACAAGATCAGCTTGCCCGAAGTATTTTTAATTTTAATTTTTTATTTCTCCCTTATAAAGGACCGAGCCAGTCGGGCCGGACTGACCTTCCAAACCCATCTCAAAAATTCCGTTTAGGTTAGATAGACGGTTCAAACTTTCAGTTATATTTAAATCTATGAAAAAAACACTAGTTAAAGCTCGAAAATTTGAAAGGACGGCTAGGTTAAGGTCTAACACAACAACTATCATTATAAAACCTGATGTGTGAGTTAATGAAATACAAATTAGCTACCATAAAAAAAAGATTAATTACAAAAATTTCCTCTGAACTATACATCTTGTAACACTTTGCTCCCTAATCTTTGAAACATAATATCCGTTCTTCCTGAACAATAAAATATTAACAAAAAATCCCCTTGTTAGGTTTTTTCAATGGAAATTGATATTTAATTTGTTATTTTGTGATATTTTGGTAGCTCTATGGTTTAAAATTTAGTTTGAATTTAAAACTAATTTAAATTTGAACTTTTAATATGATATATCCATTATTCATTAGTGTAAGTTAAAAGTTTTATGAATCTTTTTTTTAGAATAAAAAAGTTTATGAATTTTTTGAATATTTAAATTAATGTAAATTCAAATTAAATTATAAACAATAGAATTACCAAATACTCTTAAAATAATAAATTAAATATCAATTTCAGTTAAAAATCTATCGGATATGTTTTTTTATTAACATTTCATTGTTCAGGGAATGTATGTTACGTATTAAAAATCAAGAGGTAAAGTGTTATGAAGAGTATAAGTCAGGAGAATTTTTGTAATTAATCCAAAAAAAATTAAACACTAATGAACACTAACTAACATTAGCAAACAATTGTTTGAGGCAATATATTTTGGTTAGTTCGGGTTAATCGGCCTAACATGAAACGTGCACAATTGTTGTTCACTCATTTTGAACACATTGCTAGTACAAAATTCAATAATATTTTAATGAAGAAAATTGTGGTTAGCTAGATAAATTGTTATTATTAATTAAGAGCATGAATAAACAAATCAAATGTACTTCCGCAATTTAAGCTCATCACTCTCCTAGATCGGAGTCAACGCCCAATCACATTAAACAAATAATTTTCTTGAAATTTCCAATAAATTTAACTGATTTTTCATATGGGTTTCTCCATTGAGATTCGTGCCTTATTGTCTCTTGATCAACAAGCAAAAAAGTTATATGAGTTTACTATTTAAGTAATCAGCTTGCAATAAGAACTCTATTCATAAACTTGACTAAATTTCATTATTCAAATTGGAAGCTTAACATTACGAATTTCCAGCTCCAAAAAGCTTGATAGAAAAGTGTATCAGAATGAGGTCTGAAGTTTTTCTTCTGTTTATTTTTGGTAGAAAAAGTAGGTAATATTTCGGCTTGTTCAAAAGAAAGGGCTATTTAGCTTCACTTTGATGCATGTACTTGAAAATTCTTCATGTGGGTATGTTTAGATCTATTCTCAGTATTCTCTTTTGATTAATCATTTAAGATTTAGACGTTTGAATGCAACTTCTTTATTTAGATTCTGTTTGCTTGGTGGGAAAATGGGTGATTAGAGGAAACTGAGGGAAAATATAAAATTTTTAAAATAAAATTTCCATGATAAAGAGATTTATCTTGCTTGATTCTTTATTTTCTCTGTTCTGATCTTTTGTTAATTTTTTTTTTTTCAAAAACTTATTTGGCTTTGTCCTTTCCAAGACCATGCAATTTTTCACCTTGTTGATTCATAAAAAAATAGTATTTCAAGTGACCCTTGAGGAATATAGTAGAAATTCAAGTAATTAAACTCTCAGATTTACTTCTCTTTTTCTAATTTTTTCTCCCACACTTTCTCAAACATTTATTCAAGTAGAACAATATTGCTCACATGTCTCTTATGATTAACCTTATATAATTATATTTATCTATATAATCAATGTCTAGTTCATTCATCATGACTCATTGAGGATCTTTGACTAGGTTGAAAACCTGAGAAAATAAAGGAAAGAATTGAGAAATTTTCGTGAGCAGAAAGCTTCTACATTTTGCTCTATCAAGGATGAAAAGGTCATGCCTTCCAAAATGCAGATTGAGTAGGATATTGGGTTGGCTTCAAATTGCATTGGGAGGGCTTGTTATAATTGTTAGCATAACAAGTCTACTCAGGTTCTATTATGCTGGATTTTTCTTGCACAATGAAGACATATGCAGACAATTTTATCCTTTGAAGAAGGATTTCTATGTTGCCGATAAGGACGCTTATGAAGGGTTTGACATTGTAGCCTTATCCGATCGCGTCGGGGAAGTGCTAGACAAGATGGAAAGCTTGCAACAAAAGCTTGAGTTGGTTGTTCAACAAATGGAGAAGAGCAAAGAGGTATTGGACAAAACTACAATTACAAAATTGGAACACAAGAAGTATTTGGAGGAGGAAGTGATTAGGCCTCTTTATAATGCTCATATTGCTCTTAGACAGATACGTTTGCCCAAGCTTGAAGGACTGAGAAACCAAACAATGAGGGAAGATCCTTTGATCAATGATTTCATTACTGAAGAGATCAGGAAATACATAACCCCAAAAGAGAACAGAGTTGGAAAGATAAACATTTACAGGACCGAGAAGATATTCAACACCATAGGGCATTCATGCGTGTTGTACAAGAAAGAGTTGGAGCAGTACATGGACTATGACATTGGCTCTTACTGTGATGATGATTGGAATTTGGCACAAAAGCTGATGCTCAATGGTTGTGATCCGTTGCCCCGGAGGCGGTGCTTGACACGAGCGTCCAAGGTCTATCAGAAGCCATATCCCATCAACGAGTCCCTTTGGAAACTTCCAGATGATAGGAATGTGAGGTGGGGAAATTACCAGTGCAGGAACTTCCAGTGCTTGTCGAGTAAGAATCCAAAAAGGGGTTACACGAAATGCACGGGGTGTTTCGAAATGGAGAAAGAGAAGCTCAAATGGGTGACAAATAGCTCACTCCCTGTTGATTTCCTGATCAGTGATGCTTTGACAATTAAGCGCGGGGAGATAAGGATTGGCCTTGACTTTGGTGTTGGCACAGGGACTTTTGCAGCAAGGATGAGAGAAAGGAATGTCACAATCATATCAACTGCTCTTAACCTTGGAGCTCCTTTCAATGAGATGATTGCACTTAGAGGACTAATTCCGCTTTATGTGACGTTGAACCAGCGCCTTCCTTTTTTCGATAACACGATGGATTTGATTCACACCGCCGGGTTCCTTGATGGCTGGATAGACTTGCTGTTGTTGGACTTTATCCTGTTCGATTGGGATCGAATTCTGAGGCCTGGAGGGTTGTTGTGGATCGACCGGTTCTTCTGCAAAAGACAGGATCTTGATGATTTCATGTACATGTTTCTGCAGTTTAGGTACAAGAAACACAAGTGGGCTATCTCTCTTAAGTCCAAGGATGAAGTTTACCTTTCAGCATTGTTGGAGAAACCTCCAAGAGCAATATGATCATGCTATGGAATTTTATTTTATTTTTTACTTTATATTTCCTCTGTAGTTACCAAATGTACTAATTTGTTGAAAAGAATTAAATCATAGCTGTGTGTGAGACTCTTTTGTTTCCCAGTTTGGTATACTTTCTCTTTGCTAGTATAACTAGAATAATCACATGTCAATTCAAACGACTCTCTATTCAATGCTGAGTGCCTATTTTCATTTTGTTAATAGCTGAGGACGTGTAAATTGTGAGGGTCCACAAGTTTCATACATAAAATGCTCATTTCTTACTAGATGCTTCATTTTTTTTTTTTTGAAAAAAAAAATAAGAATTGGATCTTCATGTGTTTTCGTTTTGCAAATTTATCATATTCATCGACTCTACATAAGATAATAACACAAACCATATTAAACTTCAACGATCTAAGAGAAAAGAAGATAAATACCCCTTAAAAATACATGAGTAAAGATTTCTGTCTTTTACTCTTAATTAATAATTTTTTTAATTAAATAACTATACTAATAAAAAAATATTAATAAAAAATGAAGGGTAAAAATCCATATAAAAAATAAATTTTACAATTTTCTCATGATTAATTATAATATATCCAATCCTATGTCTAGTGGGTTCTATATTGTGGGCCTAAGCAAAATAACAAACCCAATAATAAACTGCAAAAAGTAAACAGATAAGAACTGCAAACTCAAGCCCAGAACTCATGACCAAGTAGACCTGTTATGTTTACCAGGTTAACTATTACCCTGAGGATCACATTCAGGTTGCTCACATAAGCTTGACAAATGACAAGCAATGATTTTGTTTTTTTCCTCTTCCCCTTGATAGCCTATCCCGTTTGTTAGTAAAATTATCTTGCTTCATTAACCAACAATGTTTTTTGTTTTTTGTTTTGTTTTGTTTTTTTTCTTTGTACCAACCTCTTGGTATGATAACCACAATGGGGTAGTTCAGCAATAGAAATGTCTTTACATCTTCTCTTTTCAGGATGTGCCTAGATTTGATGCTTGGTAACTGAAAGAAGAGGTCTTGTCCGTTTAATGACTTAAGGGGTATCGGACCTACGATGGTATGCTAAAATAATACTTGACTCATCCTTCAAGTAAAATTAGGTCCGACTATTTTTATTCTATTTATCAATAGCCCTAATATTTATTTTAAAGATGATAGATGGACGAAATGACACTAATGATATCCATTTTATTCAGCCAAATAAAAATTGAAAAGAGAAAAATAAAAACCTTTTAAAAAAGAAATCATTTTATTGGCGTTCAATTAACAAATTAGGTGTTTATATAAAATGAGGATCTAACCCGCTCCCTACCAAATTCAAACTCTATCCCATGACCTTTCACCTAGTGATCATTGGCAAATTGGTTATATTAATACTTCAACTGGAAATTACTATCACAGGACTCCACTGCAGCCCACAATGAAAAAGCTTTAATCCTCTATCCAGCTGGACTTTTAGAACAAAAAATCAACGTGCAAAAGCTGGAAATACATACCCTTTTTTTAGGCTAAAAGGCTCAAGTGTGCTCAAAGCTGGACATTGGACAAGAAGAATAATTCTCTTGAAACCAAGTTGCCAAACTTTCAATAATTTATGAGCTAAGGAGACTCACTTAGAATAATAAAGAAGGGATTAATACTTAAATAATAGAATTATAATATATTTTTCTTTCTAGGATATATATTTTTCAAACTGAAACAAAATCAGATCAGATGCTTATCAGAGAGAAAGGTTAAAAAAGGAAAGAGAGAGAATCTTAACAAAAAGTGGGTTGTGGCCTACAAAGAGAGGAAGCATTTTCTTCTACTAATAAGTTCCTCAAAAGGACTTCCAAGTATCTAGGGTTTTTATCAGGATTATTGTTTATTGTATTGTATGCATATGTAGTGTGACCACATACTCATTTGTTTATTATTAGTACACAACATATTATAATAATATGATTAGTTAATACTTAACGAAATATATATGTAAGCATAATCCAGTAGATTGTTCATTAATTAGAGAACCTTTTGTATAATATATCATCTAAAAATAGTCTCCAGAAATAGGCCCCAAGCACAAACTGGCCTTAAATAATTAATAGTGCAGCTATTATTGTTTAAAGCGCCATTCTAGAAGAACCGCCTGAATTCTTTTACTGGTCTAATAAAGATCCATTGCATTTTTTTTTTCCATAACTAGTATTTGTGTCAATATTTTAAAAAATTATGATTTTTTTTTTTTTTTTGTAAGCTTCACGTGATCTCCTTTATTCAACACTAACCTAAGTTGATGATGTAGTTAGAAGGAAAATTGATGATCATGACAAACTAAGAAAGATATATAGCATTCAAAACATTTAGTGAAAAAGACCAAGCTCAAGCCCAACAATAAAACAAGGAAAAAAAAAAGCGAATGTGTGATATTGTGGATTAAGAATCAGACGTCCTAATTCTATATTACTGAGAGCAGTAAAATTGCATAAAATCAAATAAAAATGAACATATAAAATTCATAAAGATTTAGAGTATGCTTGGTTGATAGATTAGAACTATGAGATTAGAACTATTTTTGATTTACGTGTATTTTTTGTGAGAGAAAATACTATAGCGAACCATGAACTATGATTTGAATCAGAGAACGAATCCTCCAACTAAACGGGCTCTTACCCTAATATGAGATTATGTTCTTTTTCGGCTGCTATGGTAATTTACTATGATGGAGTAGAAGTTTATAAGAGAAAAATCGTACACCCTCTTAACTCTCTCTATTATCTCAAACCTACCTCTAAAACAATCCTAAAATCAGGTGCTTCTCTTTATATAAGAAAAATTTGAACAACTAAATTTACAAGGTCGATCCAAGAATACCTCTACATAAAGAAATGATTATCAAGGAGAGCTCCACAGCATAACATTGTGCACACCTATTGTATTCTGCTTGTGTGTGAGAGACTATGAGTGTGTAGTTATAATTATAATTAAGGATGGAGAGAGATTTTAGAGGAATTATGGCATAACCTTTCCATTGAATTGATTGAATATATATATATATATATAAAGATATCTAATCTTGGTAATTTATAATTCAAATATTTGAATATAAGGTAGGTAACTAATGAGAAACTACCTAGATAATTATATTGAAATTCAAAATCTAAATTCTAGATATTTACAAAAATACAATTATCTCCTGTATCAAGGATTTTAGTTTTTCATCTGGAAGCAGATATATCGAAGTGGAGTTTATTTTTAAAGTGCAAACTGGAAAGGCACTGCACACAAGTTTTAAATTAAAGATATCAAGTAATGGGGTACAAAGTCTTGATCACAAGGATGGAATCATGGAATAAAAAGAGGTTCTCTTTTGCTGTCTTTATTAACTACTTTCGGTTAGGTATTAGCATATTATACGATTAAATATCTACAATTCAGAAATAAATTTATGTTAAAAGTAGGGTCAAATCGTTGATGGTTGTCAGTCATTCGTACTGATTATTCGAAATTTCATATTAGTTTTCTCAACTTAACATTCCTCATTAGTACTGCATTAAGAAAATTTTGATTAGTTACCAAAATCAAGAATATTGATGAACCACCAAAGTACTATACATAAGCCAGTACCTCCTTGACCCATCCTCTTGTTTCCCAATTTATACATAAATAATTGTTAATGGATCTTGATATTTATATGCCCTAGAATTTTATACTAAAAAACACTTGCTTTTGAGACCACATGTACGATCTGTTCTATAGTTCGGTTTTTATTTATTTATTTATTTTATCTTTTTTTGCTAGAATTTTCTATAAAATCAGTCTTGCCAGATTTAGCTACAAATTAGGCATGTATACTTTAGCTCATGCCATCCCGGTCCTACCATTTTTTAGAAATTTCGAGACTCTGGAATGTGAGAACAATTCAATTCAGAAGATAGAACCCAATTTCCACTTAAAGCACCACACATATCTTCACACAACGAATTGAGCGAAAAAAAAGGTTAATGACATACTTAGTAATGTTGCATGAATAATTAGAGATATGTCTATATATACTTTATATACGGATGAATTTTCAATAACTACATTTTCATCGTGGTTACTCATTAAATATAAAAATTTAATAACATAGTGTGATAAAAATTCAATATCATCAATGTCATAATTTTTTTTTATCAATTATCCAATTAATTACAATTATCAGAATAATATTTTATAGTTAAAATAATAATACTTATTAATAAGTAAATACTATATCTACATGTATGAAAGTATATGTATATTTATATGTACGTATGTAGGTAGGTAGGTCATATGGATTAGGTATGCATATGAATAATTTGTATTCGTATCATTTGGACACAAATAATTAGCACTTCATACGTACCATACGTCAAGTAGATGTAACGCCATCCAAAATTAAACTTATTTAATTATGATAATTGTGATTTATTAGTGTGCCTGAATTGATTTTCTTAATTAATTATGAACTTTTAAATTTATTTTGGTATTTACAGTTTCACCCCCCTTTGTTTTATTTATTTTCCCTAATATTTTCTTTCCAATTTTTCTTTTTCCTCCTCTCTCCTCTTTTCTTTTTCCTTATTTCTTTTTCCTCTCTCTTCCTCACGTTACTCTCCCTCTCTTTGTCTCGACACACACATACTCTCTCTCCCTATCAGTCTCTCAAGCTCACTCTCCCTCTCTCTATCTCGAGCTCTCTCTATCTCTCTCTCTCTCTCCCTGCCTCGTTCATCTCTCCCTCTATCTCTCTCAAAGTTTTCTTTCTCAAGGGCCGGATTTAAACCAAAAATGGAGGTTTCCAAGAGGTTTTCAACATCAAAGCTTGGATCGAGGTAAAACTCTTTGAAACTTACTTTAGATTTTCGGATTTAGCCTTATGGAACTCGTTTTAGTCGAGTTTGGTGATTTTTGGTTTAGATTTCATTTTCGAATGGATTTCGAATGCATTTTAATGAAAGCTTGGTGAAAATTGGGGGTTTTTGATTTTTTGGACCCTATTTGTTGATTTGAAACTAGATCTATACATTTTTCTTGAGAATATGTCGAAATCGAACCTAAAATGTAAGGATTTGGCTTTGTTTCACGTGGATCGGCCATGGCTGGCCCTAGAAATCTTCCCCACCGGTCGACCGGTCACCCCTCCACCGGCCGACCGGTGGAGTTACACTCCTCTATCACCGGTCGACCGGTTCCTACTGAACCTGACCCTAAACAGCCCAAAAACCCTGTTTTAACCACAAAATTCGATGTGGGATTGACCTAACCTCATTTGAGAACTCAAAATGAGTGGATTAGCCACATGAATCCTTGTTCTCTATTCGATTCTCTGGAATAAATCTCCATTGTCAAAGAATCATGATTTGAATTAAAAATTATTTATGAACATTGATTTTGAACTATGACACACTAATATGATACAATTGCATCTAATTAAACGAGAATGTTTGGTGAGAAATATCAAACTCTAAATTGTTGATTTTGATGGGAAAGTTAGTGGAATGATTCGAATTGGAGCCTTAAAGGCAAGTGGAGCTAGGGCTACGTGAAGATAGCAACAGGTTTGACATTCAAAAGGTAGGATATTCTTGTCCATATCCTTGTTAGCCTTACTTTAAATTATTTTGGCCAATGAAAATGTTTTAGAACAAAACATGTTTAAAGAAAATGATTTCAAAGGAATAACATGAGAATGCTATTAAGTTTTCCAATGATTTTGAAAATGAGATTTTAAAGAGTATCATTTCTTAAAATGAAATATTTTAAGGAATGATACAACGCATGGTGGCCTCAGAGATCGGGATGTGGGAATCGCATCCTTGGGGGCAGGTCCCGAAGCCCGTACGGATCCACTTCTTGTTTAGTGAAACTATGACTCTGCACTTTTCACTAGACATACATTTTTTCGCTTATTGTTTAGTGGTATGATGAGCTGCACACTTACATTATACAGACATTTTCTACTATGTGAGTATTTCCTTTTCTAAAAAGGGATGACCGATTCCGGGTGTATATCTTCAGACCGTGAGTACCATTATTTTAAATGCTTTATAAAATTATATCCTACTGGCCTTTCGCTCACTTTTGTTATGTTTTCAATATATTAAACCCCTCCAGGCGACGCGAGGAGTAGTG
>NW_010357978.1:226658-227160 GCF_000414095.1 Morus notabilis | reverse complement strand
TTTCCTCTTATCTTTTATTTCAAGGCATGTATAAAAGATTATGGATTGTAAACTTAAATATTGCTAGACTGTGGTTGATGTCACATTTACTTTTGTTTATATTCATGTATGCTAAACACTTGTGGGAATTCCTGACTTGATACCAGGGACGTAGTTTTAAACTGGTTTGGTTGGAAATTCCACCACCTTTCTTGAAATTAAACTTCTCTTGAATGCAGGGGCTTGTTTGGAAATACCTGAATGTTTTGGATTTGAAAAATTAAAATATTTGCAACATTATTTGCTAATCACACTCTTAAACAGGTTTAAGTTTCTAAACAAGCCTCTACGTCAGTAACCCTGGTTTCGGGGCGTGACAAGACTTGGTATCAGAGCCCTTGGTTTAGAACCTTAGGGTTTGGAATTATGCATACATGAATGACATCAGGAAACCACTAAAATAGTCTAGCTTTCTTTTCAGATAAAAGAATGCCGCCGCGCCGTAGAAACCCTAACCCACCGG
>NW_010357978.1:208222-226395 GCF_000414095.1 Morus notabilis | reverse complement strand
TTTTAAGTTTGAAGGTCCTGCAGGTGCGTGGTGGAAGCATATCCGGCGAATGCATGATGTAGAGGGGATGACTTGGGAACAATTCGAAGCGCTTTTTAATGAGCAATTATTTTCCCAAAGTTATCGAGATGAAAAGGCCATGGAATTCATGGGCCTATAGCAAGGGGATATGACGGTGAGGGAATACGAAGCTAAGTTCAATGAGCTATCCCGTTTTGCTCCTTCCTTGATTGAATCGGAGCGCATGAAGTGCCTAAAGTTTGAGAAAGGTCTTAAGGGTGTAATCCGGAAATCAGGAGTAGCTTTAAGGCATTGAGTCTATAGTGACCTGGTTGCAGCGGCCATCTCTGTTGAACAAGAGCACATCACCTTCCTCCAGAATCGAGAAGCTTCAGGAAGAACTTCAGGAGGACCCCAAAGGAGTAACAGAAAAAGTCGTGATCAGGGGCAAGGTAGTGGGGGAGTGCCTAGTCGTAGTAGTGGCTCTTCAGGAAGTGGGAAGAGTGGACCTTATAGCTTTAAGTGCCACCATAGTGGGGAGCTAGGGCATATCAAAAGGAACTGTCCTTTTAGGGGCCAACAGGTGAACCAACAGACCCAGCAATCACCGTAGAATCAAAGGGGTATTGCTCCTAGTTAAGACAGACTTCCACAGTTCACGCCTTTCTATTAGCCCCAGTTACCTGCACAGATGCCAATTCCTCCTGCACTGATCTTCTGTCTGCTGAACTACTCTTATTTCTAGCCACAGGCTTCCGTATCAGTACAGTCTACCCCACCGCAACAACAGTACATGCCTGGAAACCAGAGACCTAACAACAACGAGAGAGGAAAAGGGAAAGCACCGGGGCAGATGCATACCATGGCAGGGGGAAGTTCTGGAGCTCATGCCAGAAACCCAATTGTTGAGGGTATGGTACCTATCTCTCACTCTTTCGCACGAGTTTTGTTCGACACTAGTGCTACGCACTCTTTTGTTTCCACTTCTTTTGTGAAAATTTTGGGTTTGAAACCCGATGACTTAGAGATTTCAATGTTTATAAATTCTCCATTGGGATGTGTGGAGGTGATTAGCATATGTAGGTCATGTGTGATCACGATTGGAAGTGAGAAATTAAAGGTAGATTTGATAATCCTTCCCATGAATCAGTTTGATGTAGTGCTTGGAATGGATTGGTTGTTAAGATATGTGGCGATTTTTGATTGCCACCGTATGAGAGTTACTTTGACTACCGGTTCTGGCACGATAGTAACGTATCAGGGAGGTGTTAACCCGGTTACTGAAGAATGACTATTGAGGCATATTGTCGGGGGACGGCAGAATTTAGCTTGTTTCTCATTCCTTTCAGCATTAGAGGGTGAATCCGGTATCACCGGGGAGAATGTTGAGGTCCCTGTGGTCGATGAATATACGGATGTATTCCCTGATGAGTTGCCTGGTTTACTGCCTGACCGAGAGATCGAGTTTTGCATCGACTTACTTCCGGAAACGGCTCTGATTTCTATTGCTCCATATCGAATGGCGCCTGCGGAGATGAAAGAGCTAAGGAAACAACTCGGAGAGTTGGCAGAAAAGAGATTCATTAGAAACAACACTTCCCCGTAGGGTGCACCTGTCTTGTTTGTGAAAAAGCACGACGGATCCCTTCGGTTGTGTATAGACTACCGACAATTGAATAGGGTTACCATGAAGAACAAGTACCAATTGCTGAGGATCGATGAGTTGTTTGATTAGCTGGGAAGATCACAGTATTACTCAAAAATTGACTTGTGATTTGAGTATCATCAAGATTAGGGAAGATGATATTCCAAAAATACCTTTCAGAACTCGTTATGGGCATTATGATTTCTTAGTAATGCCTTTTGGATTGACGAATGCTCCCGCCGCTTTTATGGATTTGATGAATCGAGTCTTCCGCTTGTATTTAGACCAGTTTGTGATAGTCTTCATTGACGACATCCTGGTTTACTCAAAGACTTGGGAAGAGCATGAGCAACATCTGAGGATCGTTCTCTAGACTCTTCGAGAACACCAGTTTTATGCAAAGAAGAAGAAATGTGATTTATGGTTGACAGAAGTCAAGTTCCTTGGACATGTTATATCTGGACAAGGAATTTTAGTGGATCCCGCAAAGATTGAAATGGTGCTACAATGGGAACGACCGAAGAACGTAGCCGAAATTCGAAGCTTCCTAGGACTTGCGAGGTATTATCGACGATTTGTAAAGGATTTCTTGAGTATTGTTGCTCCAATGACTCGGTTGACTAAAAAGGAAGTCAGGTTTGAATGGGATGCCGATTGTGAACATGCATTCCAAGAACTGAGGACTAGGCTAACCAGTGCGCCGATTCTGACGATTCCTAATAGCGATGAGCTGTACGAGGTGTATTCTGATGCATCAAGAAGAGGACTTGGGTGTGTTCTAATGCAAAATGGACATGTTGTGGCCTATGCATCTCGTCAACTGAAGCCACATGAGCAGAACTACCCCACACATGATCTAAGGTTAACAACAATGATTTTTGCTCTTAAGATATGGAGATGCTACCTCTATGGAGTAAAATTCTAGATATTCTCCGATCATAAGAGTCTGAAGTATCTGTTCACTCAGAAGGACTTAAATATGAGACAGAGAAGATGGATGGAATACATGGAGGATTATGACTTCACCTTACAGTATCATCCTAGAAAAGCCAACGTGGTAGCAGACGCTCTCAGCAGAAAGACTCCAAGAATCCTAGCATCTTTGGCATTGGAAAATTGGAAACAGTGTGAAATTGTAGGTGACTATGATCTTCAGTATTATGAGGATTCTAACCAAGCTATAGTGTACAACTTGGTTTCAACACCAACTCTTATACAACAAGTCAAGCAGAACCAATGGCAGGATTTGCATCTTCAGGGAATTTGGACTCGAGTTCAGAATGGAGAAAAACTGGACGATTGGAATATTTGGGAAGATGGAACGCTCTACTTCAGGAATCGCCTTGCCGTTCCTCAAGTGGATGAGATAAAGAAGACAATCCTCCATGAGGCTCACAAATCGAGGTTCGCGATTCACCCTGGGAGTACCAAGATGTATCAAGACCTCAAAAGGCAGTATTGGTGGAGAGGTATGAAGAAGGATGTTCGCCAATACGTGTCAGAATATGCGACTTGTCTTTGAGTCAAGGCTGAACATCGAAAACCTGCTGGAGAACTGCAGCCTCTTCCTGTTCCTGGATGGAAGTGGGAACACATTATGATGGATTTTCTGATGGGATTGCTGAGGACTGAACATTGGCATGATGCCATATGGGTCGTTGTGGATAGGTTAACGAAGTTCGCGTAGTTCATTCCCTTTCGTGCGACGTATTCCAGGAAAGTTGTAGCAGAGTTTTATCTGGAGCACATTGTCACACTTCACAGAGTTCCGTTGTCTATCACATCGGATCGTGACACTCGTTTCAATGCTAGATATTGGAGAAGTTTCTAAGAAGCCATGGGAACCGAACTGAATTTCAGCACCGTATTTCATCTTAAGACTGACGAACAATCTGAAAGAGTTATTCAGATTTTGGAGGACATGCTTCGTGCTTGCATTCTAGATTTTGGTGGAAACTGGAAGATGTATCTCTATTTAGCTGAGTTTGCCTACAACAACAGTTATCAAAGTAGCATTGGGATGGCACCATTCGAGGTGTTGTATGGCAGACGTTACAGATCGCCAGTTTGTTAGCTTGAGTCAAAAGATCGACTGACCCTTGGACCGGATGTTATCAAGGAGAATAATGAAAAAATAGCCGTGGTTCGGGAACGATTGTTAACGGCTCAGAGTCGTCAGAAGAGTTATGCTGACAGGAGGCGTAGACCTTTAGAGTTCTTAGAGGGCAATTTTGTCTTGTTAAGAGTCTCTCCGTGCAAAGGAGTTACTCATTTTGGTGTGAAGGGGAAACTCACGCCGAGGTACATCGGGTCGTTTCAGATCACACAACGGGTCAGTGTCGTTGCTTACCGCCTTGATCTTCCTCCAGAATTATCTCACGTGCACAATGTGTTCCATGTTTGTATGCTTCGGAAGTGTCAACGCGATCCAGAAGCCATTATGCAATGGTATGACATGCCGATCCAATATGACACGACTTACGAGGAAGCACCAATACAGATTCTTGACAGGAAGATGAAAAGCCTACGTCGACGTGAGATACCGTTAGTGAAGGTGTTGTGGCAACACCATGGCGTTGAGGAAGCAACGTGGGAATTGGAAACGACGATGCAGGAACGATATCCGTATCTGTTCATATCGTGAGGTAAATTTCAATTTCGGGGACGAAATTTCTTAAAGGGGGTAGAATGTAACGCCCTCCGGAATTAAACTTGTTTAATTATGATAATTGTGGTTTATTAGTATACCTGAATTGATTTTCTTAATTAATCATGAACTTTTAAATTTATTTTGGTATTTGCAGTTTCACCCCCTTTTGTTTTATTTATTTTTCCTAATATTTTCTTTCCAATTTTTCTTTTTCCTTTTCTCTCTTCTTTTCTTTTTCCTTATTTCTTTTTTCTCTCTCTTCCTCACGTTACTCTCCCTTTCTCTCTGTCTCGACACACACACACTCTCTCTCCCTATCAGTCTCTCAAGCTCACTCTCCCTCTCTCTATCTCGAGCTCTCTCTCTCTTTCTCCCTACCTCATTCATCTGTCCCTCTCTCTCTTAAAGTTTTCTTTCTCAAGGGCCGGATTTAAACCAAAAACGGAGGTTTCCAAGAGGTTTTCAACATCAAAGCTTGGATCGAGGTAAAACTCTTTGAAACTTACTTTAGATTTTCAGATTTAGCCTTATGGAACTCGTTTTAGTCGAGTTTGGTGATTTTTGGTTTAGATTTCTTATTCGAATGGATTTCGAATGCATTTTAATGAAAGCTTGGTGAAAATTGGGGGTTTTTGATTCTTTGGACCCTATTTGTTGATTTGAAACTGGATCTATACATTTCCCTTGAGAATATGTCGAAATCGAACCTAAAATGTCAGGATTTGGCTTTGTTTCACGCGGATCGGCCATGGCTGGCCTTGGAAATCTTCCCCACCGGTCGACCGGTCTGGTTGACCGGTCACCCCTCCACTGCCCGACCGGTAGAGTTACACTCCTCTGTCACCGGTTCCCACTGAACCCGACCCTAAACAGCCCAAAAACCCTGTTTTAACCACGAAATTCGATGTGAGATTGACCTAACCTCATTTGAGAACTCAAAATGAGTGAATTAGCCACATGAATCCTTGTTTTCCATTCGATTCTTCGGAATAAATCTCCATTTTCAAAGAATCATGATTTGAATTAAGAATTGTTTATGAACATTGATTTTGAACTATGACACACTAATATGATACAATTACATCTAATTAAATGAGAATGTTTGGTGAGAAAGATCAAACTCTAAATTGTTGATTTTGATGGGAAAGTTAGTGGCGCGATTGGAATTGGAGCCTCAAAGGCAAGTGGAGCTAGGGCTATGTGAAGATAGCCATAGGTTTGACATTCGAAAGGTAGGATATTCTTGTCCATATCCTTGTTAGCCTTACTTTAAATTATTTTGGCCAATGAAAATGTTTTAGAACAAAACATGTTTAAAGAAAATGATTTCAAAGGAATTGCATGAGAATGCTATTAAGTTTTCCAATGATTTTGGAAATGAGATTTTAAAGAGTATCATTTCTTAAAATGAAATATTTTAAGGAATGATACAACGCATGGTGGCCTCAGAGATCGAGATGTGGGAATCGCATCCTTGCGGGCAGGTCCCGAAGCCCGTATGGATCCACTTCTTGTTTAGTGAAACTATGACTCTGCACTTTTCACTAGACATACATTTATCGCTTATTGTTTAGTGGTATGATGAGCTGCACACTTACATTATACAGACATTTTCTACTATGTGAGTATTTCCTTTTCTAAAAAGGGATGATCAGTTCCGGGTGTATATCTTCGGACCGTGAGTACCATTATTTTAAATGCGTTATAAAATTATATCCTACTGGGCCTTTCGCTCACTTTTCTTTTTTTCAAATATATTAAACCCCTCCAGGCGACGCGAGGAGTAGTGCGGAGTAGGTAGCTACTACCGGTGACGTGGACTTGACCTCGGGAGGCGAAGAGTTGTATTTCCTTTTATCTTTTATCTCAAGGCATGTATAAAAGATTATGGATTGTAAACTTAAATATTGCTAGACTGTGGATGATGTCACATTTACTTTTGTTTATATTCATGAATGCTAAACACCTGTGGGAATTCCTGACTTGATACCAGAGATGTAGTTTTAAACTGGTTTGGTTGGAAATTCCACTACCTCTTGAAATTAAACTTCTCTTGAATGCAGGGGCTTATTTAGAAATACCTGAATGTTTTGGATTTAAAAAATTAAAATATTTGCAACATTATTTGCTAATCACTCTCTTAAACAGGTTTAAGTTTCTAAATAAGCCTCCACGTCACTAACCCCAGTTTGGAGGCGTGACAAGTGATCTGTATCATTTTGTATCATATGATTGTAAGTTAAATTCCATCATTTGTAACTAGGAAAAAAAAAAGAAAAAGAAAAACTTAAATTCCATAATTATATAGAACAAAACAAACATCTTTTTTCGTTCTTAAATATTATTTTAACTTCTCTCGATTACTTCTAGCTAAACGGAAAAAAAATTAAAGAAAAATTATACGTACCGGTACAATTAGAGAAAAATTATATGTACTGGTACAAACGTCTTTTGTCTTATACTTTATTTTGTCTATATCAATATATAAAAATGTCAAAAACCTGACATTTCGTACAATTTCGACCGAGATTCATTTATTTATTCATTGTAGTCCTTTTTGGACCTTTTCTTTATTTTTGTCTTGAAATTTTATCTTTTTCTGTTTTGAATTTTTTTACCTTAAAATTTATTTATTTTTTCATTTACACTTTATTTTTTTCTTTGTGGTTCTCTCTGCTTTAAAATTTATTCATTTCTTCATTCCGATCTTTTTTAGCCCTTTTTTTCATTTTTGTCCTAAAATTTTATTTTTTATTTTGGTCCTTTTTGCCCAAAACTTATTTATTTTTTCATTTTAGTTCTTTTTTTACCCTTCTTTTGGCTTCTTTCCCTAACACTTTATTTTTTTTATTTTTGAGATTTTATATTCAAATTTTATATGAAACGGTAATTAAAACTTAACATACAGATTACTCTCTACGTGCATATATATTATAAGTAAGAAAGTAAAAGATTAGCAAAAAAAAAAAAAAAGTAAGAAAGTAAAAAGATTGCAAATCAGCTTTGACAAGACCTAACAAATTAAAGTTCAAAAATCTGAAAGATCATAAGCTATAGTTTGCCGTCAAACACAGAGACAAC
The DNA here is from genome assembly GCF_000414095.1 of Morus notabilis. Classification (NCBI taxonomy): domain Eukaryota; kingdom Viridiplantae; phylum Streptophyta; class Magnoliopsida; order Rosales; family Moraceae; genus Morus; species Morus notabilis. Next base: position 219,019 of record NW_010357978.1, on the reverse strand, counting down.
CAAAATGAAACCTAATGTGTGAGCTAATCAAACACTAATTAACGTTAAAAAACAATTGTTTTGAGCTACAATATTTAGGTAAATTTGGGTCAATTGGCCTAATTAGATGAAACGTGCATAATTGTTGTCTACTCATTTTGAACACATAGTACAAATTTTCTATATTATTTTAGTCAATCAAACTGTAACTAGCTATATATTTATATATAATATTTAAGAACATGAATAATGGTTGCTGCAGATTACATGAAAGAATGTCTCAGGGAAAAAAAGAAATCATGAATAATGTGGGGGTGGAGGTGGGGGACCATGACTTGATGCATTTAGTCTTTCTAGAATACGGTTTCAAAAAAAGTATTCACATTATTCGGATCCATTTGTTTTCAAGATTTTACTGCTGATGAATACACTTACGTTTAAGATGTATAAAAGTATATAAAGGACTTACATGCGACTTACGTATAAGAGCAATTTACTCAAGTTAAATGTTGAACTGATATGAGAACTTGTTAAATATATTATTGCTCTGTGTGTGTGTGTGTGTGGTATATATATATATATATATATATATATATATATATATATAGGTATTCTATAACCAAACGATGTTATCAATTGCCTTAGCCTCATGACTTGAAAGAATTAAACTATAAAATTAATGCTAGATGATATAAATGTCCTCATATGACCTCTTTTTGAACTATTTTGAAAGAGAGAAATAGAATTTACATCTTTAAATTTGGATTGTAAACTTCAAAAATATTTGTTCTTAATATATGCCATCATTAGTCTGTAACCGCGCATTTATCTAAACCTCGAAATGTCTATTTTCATTTTTCAGAACAATAATTTTTTTTTTTGGAAAAAAAAATAACGTTTCAAGTTGTGTCCACATTTTCCGCATGACATGTCGCATAAGTATAAACATGTAGACACACATACATATGCATCTGAAAAGGGGAAAAAAGGGAAAAAAAGAAGAAGGAAAAAAACGCGAGAGAGAGCTAGCTACATTTGCCCCATATCCATATATATATTTGAGAAAATTAAGCTGTGTGATCAATATTATTATCTGAATAATTGTAGCTAGGTCGAAATGGTTGATCAGCAGGAGCAAGATAGGATGCTGCCAATTGCAAACGTGGGAAGGATAATGAAGCAAATCCTTCCCCCAACAGCAAAGATCTCAAAGGAGGCCAAACAAACAATGCAAGAATGTGCAACTGAGTTCATAAGCTTCGTGACTGGCGAGGCATCTGACAAGTGTCACAAGGAGAATCGAAAGACGGTGAATGGGGATGACATCTGTTGGGCTCTCACTGCTCTAGGGTTTGATAACTATGCTGAGGTTTTAGTTAGGTACTTGCATAAATATAGGGAGGCTGAGAGAGAAAAGGCCAACCAAATTAGTAAAGGCAGCGACAACAATAATAATAATAATCATATTACTATTGCTGATCATGATGAAGACAAAGATGGAGATTCAGATGATCACTCTAAAAGTACTACTGGAGTTCAGCAAACTGATCAAATTAGTAACATTAGTACTACTTCTCCAACTCTAATGGAGTTCAACATCATTGAGAAGGGAGATCATCATCAGTCTCTTGTTAAATCGTCTTGAAAAATTTTGTCATCTCATTCTCTATAAGAATGAAAGTGCACTTATGGGTATCAAGATTTCATTTAACCTATAATTACAATTGATGATGATCTTGTTTGTTCTCACCCATGTATATGTGAACTGTCCTGTTGCTTGTCCCTGATCAGGTAACCTTGTACTCTCCTCCTTATAACTGATGATGATCATATGCTTAAGTTCTTTATTTTAAGATCTTTCGTTCCACCTCTTTTCATGAACTATGTGTTATAGTACTGAGAATGTTTTTGGGTAAAACTGGGCATTTTTGTGTGATAGTTTTCTTTTTTTTTTTCCTTTTTTTTTTTTTGAAGTTGGGGATGGGGGATATATTCGAACTCTATACGTTGTGATTGAGTAAGATGCAAAATTATTGATAGACTATGTCTGCGACTACTTGTGTATGAAATTTGGGTTTTGAATATATTGATGATCCCATCAAGAGCTTATTTTAGACCCAATGATCTGCACCTTTCAACTGATTCTTGTACTTTTGGCGTTCAATCTCATCCTCCAATATTTTTCATTTTAGAGATCATTTTGTAGATATATTAGCTACAGCAAGTTAAGATTACATATTTTGGGACTACAACTTTGGTTGTCATCATATCATATCATCGCAGACACATACTATGAACAAGCCTCTGATATTTCCCTTTCAACTTTCAAGTGTGATTAATTAATTAGCTTTAAGTACTTAATTAGTCCGGAGAAAGACGGTAACAAACATGCTTCTTCTCACTCCCTCTAAATTGAGTGAAAGTTTATCGTTGATGGTCAAATAATAATGAGACCGATTAATTATCACAAAAGATGATCGGTCTAACTTTTATTGTGAGGAAAAAAAATCAGTTTTCAAGAATTATCAGTACTGTATTTTTTTTTTGAAAATATCAGTATTGTATTTCTGATCATTATTTTTTATTTGATATTCATATCCTTGATGTCATTTTGGTTAATTTATAAACGACTGTTTGAACAATAAGCATGATTTTTTTTTTTTTTTAAGGAGTAAGCTTGAGAATTAACGGCTATAATTATAGCATCTTATGCATATATTTCTTTGTAAGGAGGCCAAAAAACTTTGTAAAATGGTCAGGCAATGTCCTAAATGTATGTCTATAAATGATCAAATTCCCAACGTGATCATCAAGAATAGCACTTTGGGCATAGCATATTAAGCAAACAAGAAAGTTATTACCCCTCCTATAGAACTGTCTACATGCCAACTCCCTAATTCATTTAATGAGTTCTTGACCATTTCTCTCACAAAAGCACTATTTCAGTTCTTGATCATATCTTCTTAATTTCTCATATTCAAAGAGAATGTGATCAACTCTTTGAGACTCCGCAGTTTTCCCTCTAGCTATAGGTAGCTAGGAATTTTTCCCCTTCTACTAATTGTTTCACTGAAATCAAATATTTGGTCATGACTAGGGTTTGCCAAGAAATTACTTTTGTGGGGTAGAACAAGTTTTCTTATATATAGCAACAAAAGATATATAAAATGCAGGCTTATATATATATGAATCAAATATACAAGAGAATTTCCAGCAAATTAGTACTACTACAGTCAACATCCAATCGTGATGATGATCATAATATAATTACATTTGGGAAGACGAAGAAGAAGAAGTCTTCATGAAGATTAATACCCTAGTGGGGTTTTTTTTTTTCTTTTAAGGTAGGAATATTTCTAATCTTTTTTATTTTTTTCAAGTCATGGATATATGAACTTTGTTTAAAGAGGTTTTTTGATGCTTTTTTCCCCCCATAAATGGAGATTAATATGTTATATATCTTCTTTGGCTTTGAATTAGTTTTAAGTTGCAATGTGTCCATTATATATATATATATATATATACACACACATATTATAAATGGGGCTTGGCGTGTTCATGAGTTTTTAGTTCAGAATTCTTTGATCTCTTCCACCTTTGCTCATCACTTATTTATAATATATATATATATATATATGCACACACACACACACATATGCTTGAAAACATGAGGAAGTACTGAAGAGGGTAAAAAGGTTAAAGTTAGAAAGAAAATAAGAGATAACAATATCACGTAAGTGCTACAATTACTGAAAACGTTGGAATACAAAATAATTATAACTTAGTATCATGATTTTACGGATAGAATCATCTTGAAAAATCTCTAACTTCTGCAGATAAGATGCGAAATGTGTGTAGCAAAATAGAATTGGTTTTTTTTTTTTTGCTGGAAAAATAGTAATTGTTCTTGGTATAACAGTAAATTGTATAAAATCCTTAGAAAAATTCAAAGAATATGATCTTGATTGAACTTAGAAAACGTCAAATAAACATGGGACCACCAATACAGTAGTACCATATATACGCGACTCTCCTATTCATGTGTAGATGAAGTCTTAGTCATAGCATAATAGTATCATGATGTGTCCTGATTTCTTCATATGTAGAACAGACTTTCATAAGCTCCGATAAACTAAAGACCAGCTACTTGGACCAATTTGCTACTTTTATTGGCTTTTGACCTTCATAGAATCCTTTAGAAAGCCTCAAAGTTCTGGGACCAAAATTTTGGCCATCCAGATGCACTAGTACTATGTGACGGTTTTTATTGATCAAATTAAGACGGACACAAGCTGCTTCGATGAGCTGCGACCATTGAATCGCGGTATCGAGCTTCATAATTAACTTGTTCATCTCTCCAAATGATCACTGCTTGTTGGCAATCAGCGGTGTGGACCAGCACTTTGGCAACAGTGAGTGTGTACTAGTGTAAATTGTTTATAGCAAAATAGCGACTCAAATGAAAACAGTGCACCCATTTTCCACAACAAAGGGGCAAGGGCTCATGGGGTGTCCATGTGATCATTTGCAGGAAACCCAACAAAAAGTTCCCAAGAAAACATGTACTATATATGCGTGACTAATCTAACTTCTATAGAAATATTATTTTGTGCCTCAATCCCCTTACAAAATTTCCTTAAAGTTTAAGCCTTATAATGCTCTTAGGGAGAACTTTGTGGATGCATTATATTAGAGGAACACCACTTTCCAGAGTTTTAAATATACCATTTTTTTAAAGAAAATTCCAACCCAAGTTTCACATTAAAACGACACAATTGATAACTAGACTTCAAAAGTGGTATACAATCTAGTTTACATGAACTTGTTATCAGTGTCTATATATATGTATGTACGCCATAGTAGCTTTGACAATGTGCATGCATGAGCTAGGCAGATGTGTGCTGACATGGCTGAAGAAAAACAAGACCAACTAATTTGATAAATTTGTGAAAAACTCCAGCCTGATGAGCATCCTAATTTTCAGCGCTAGATAGCATTCATCTTTAGGACGAGGTTAAGTGTGGAGGCTATAATCTGAAGATATAGAAATGGCATTTCATAGTTGATTGGTTATACTTATAAAAAACAAAGGCTAAGAGCATTGTTTTGGCTATTAACTGACAACATAGGAGGTCTGGTTGCATATGTTTATTTCATAAAAATAAAATAATATGCGCAATTGCAGAAACTATAAGCTCCTTTTCATGACCTTTGTATTCCATTCACTATTCGGAAAAAAAGGTCAGTACATTCTAAATCTATAATGTAATCTAGCTTCCTAATGTGCGTCATAATTTTATAGAGAAAATTGCTGAACTTACCCTTAAAATGCATGAATCTGAATTTTAACATTTTATTCTTGATTAATACCTTTTGACTAATATAATTATTTGACTAAAAAAGATATTAATAAAGAATAAATAGTAAAAATCGAGACTCATACACTTTAAGAATATTTATCTCATTTTTCTTAATTTATATATGTTGAGTCCTTTATCAAGAGAGCACATATAGAGAGAGAATGTAATCAACTTTACAAATACCCTAATTCTCCTCTAAGAAAACATTTACTATCAGATGTGATAATAAAAGAGAGCTGTCACATAAAAAAAAAAAATGACAGCATCCTAAACTATTATCTAGTGATCACGTCACTAGATAATAGTAACAAATTGCAATTTCTTTAAAAAAAAAAACGCACACACTAATTTAATGAGCATTGTTGCTAATCAGCGAGCAATCGTTGTTATACAAACCCACATTCTATCAACGTGATGATAATCACTATCAGTTTTCATATTTGAGTTTTTTTTTTTTTTTTTTTCATCCGTTTGGATTGAGACCGATAGTTTGGTCATTGAGCGTCAACAACGTACCTTTCATTTTCTTTCGCTGGACCTCCACAGTTTCGTTACTTGACGGCTGAAGCGTCAAGCTTGAGAACAAACAAGTGAGTTTTGTTTGCTCTGTACATATATGTCAATGTCATTCATTCCATGGCTCGCATTAAGCTCGAAAAGAAATTGACGACTTTTCCAAATTAAAAGAGTTTCTTGGCCTCTTGGGCCCAACATCGCCGTTCTGTGCCTGGACTTCATAACGCAATTGTTTCAGAATGCATTTGTTTTATGACATGTTTGATTCACGCGTCTAAATCAATAATTTTAATTTTAATTTTAAATTTTATTAGAGAATCCATTGATGAAATTTTTTTTATTCAAATTTTTTATGAGAAAAAAGTACTTTGATAGAATTTAAAAGAATCAGAATTATGATGTTAAATAGGTGAACTAAATGGACCTGAGACTCGACATGGATATGGAAACGTCTCTTCAGACCTGGAGATTAATCACAACTTGGGACTCACTAACCCAACAAGGAAACTTAACTTGAAAAAATATGCTCAGAAGTCGGTAGCTTTGCTATCTGTTACTAATAATCAGAGGCTGAGTCCGAGGCTTTCCATTGAGCCAACAAAATTTTGGTAAAACATAAATAAGTGCTGCTACAATAACTCATGAATCATAATTCATAACCCGACTTTTCCACATTTGAATTTTTCTTTGGCTCGGAAAGTGTACAAGACATATATCTATTGAGGAGGGAAAAAAAAAAAAAAAAGTCCCTCCACATTTCATCACCAAAAATCAACAAATTGGATTAATAAAAGCTTCTATGAATCCCCAACCGTCATCAACATCAGGTCCAACCCAATAACCAGAAATTATCATGTGGGAAGAGCCTACATTCATATGATAAGATACTACTTCAAACTGATGACTTGAGGGCGTCAAAAAATGATCCCTACAAGTTTGATTTGTAGACGATATCACATCAATAATGCTGCAGGAGATGGAGAGTTTTGTGGCTGCAAATGCAAACAAGGTTGCTTGAGAGTTCAACACAAATTTGCATGACGCACATATAGGTATGATAAAAGTAATTGCATGTTGTTAAGTTCGGGCTAGAACTATAACACTCATAAGAGCAAGCAACAATATGTTATGCACAAATTTTTTAATTACCCCGGAAAAAAAAAAAAAAAAAAATGTCAACTTACATTCTAGTAGAAGACACTGAAATTGAAGACTTGAATTTCCAAGAACCAAGAACAATTCGAACTTCAAACGTTTCAAAGGCTTAAGACGAATCTATGGTTTGAAAGCTAGAGCTCTAGCTACTTGGGGAGTTCAAACTTCAAAGCGTCCGATCAATGCTATCAGTAGAATGAATGGATCGCTAAGATACCTCAAACTCTACATACTGACACGAATCTTCATTCGTTCTAAATATTTTGGAGAAAACAGTAAAAGGACTACTTTAATAAAAGAAATACGACCAAAAGAAAATTTAAAAAAAAAAAAATTTGCAGAATTTTGGCTATAAGAAACCAGTTCACCAGCTGGATGTATGAACCCTTTTTTCGTTAAAAACAGAGGTCGGATTATTTAAGAACATCCAATGTTTTCTTGGGAAGAAACAAAGGTTTATTTACTCTTTTTACCTACTCTCTCTCACATCAGATAATAGATATACTCCAAGGAACCTTCAAACTTGAGAAGCTTATTGGCGTTCAAAGAAACCAAAACATTTGAATCCTGGGAACAAAAATTAAGAAACAAACCTGTAATGTATGTTGGGTGTCTTAAAGGTTTAACCGAAGCTGGTTTCTTTGTATGTCGTTCCTGAAACTGAAAGCAAGTCCAAAAAATAAGAACAAAAAAAAAAAAAAGAAATATGAGCATGAAAGATCATAACACATGGAGATCAAACCATATCTAATCTGCTAGCAACAAGAATGGATAATCTAGTTCCTCATAACAAGGAAATTCCATAACGCAAACAAAATTTTCTATTCACCTTTCTATTAAACCAACATTTTGGGGCTGTACATCACACTTCAAGATTCAAAATTCAAAAGTTCGAAATAATAGGGTAATTCTTAGAAAGCAAACCAAACAGGTACATTGAAAAAAAAAATGATCAACTTCTACGACTTTTTTCCTAGTTGGCTGTAAAATGGGATTATACCCATCCCGTTACTGTAAATTCTTGAATTCTTTCTGTGGACAACATTTTCTCGGCAACCAAACGGGACTAGCAGAAGAAAATCAAAAAATTAAAGCGAGGGTTTCTGTTTTATCGCGAAAAAGGGGGAAAAAAGAGGAGTTTGTCAAGAGGGAATTTACCTTAAAGAAGGCATTTGAAGCAGAGAAAGGAACGGAGAAGCTCGTGGAGAGTAGGAACGCCATTAAAGGTTTTAGCTTTCAAGTTTTTTTCCGCATTTGCTTGTTTCTTACAGAGTGACAGACAGCGTTTTAGCAGAGCTTTAGGTCAGCTGATAATCCTCGGAAAGTACCATGATAAGAAGGAAATAGAACTATTAGCATAGTTCTTACGACGTCGTTTTTTTGTTCGAATATGGCCTGTAAATTTTAAAAAAAAAAAAAAAAAAAAAAACTGTTATTTTGCGAGTAAGAAATTCGTTAGAAATCAGTAGTTTTCACTTTAGAAAATTAACCAAATGATCTTTTTTTACCACCTTTTGACCGGACATTTTTATTTTATGAAAATTGTAGTTTTTTTAAAGACTCAATCAGACCCACAAGTAATTATGAAATGTTTATTTCAAAAGTTCTTCTTTAATTCTGAACTATAGTTCTTAATTTTTTACAGTATTTTTTTCTCACAAAAAATTTAAATTTTAAAAATTAGAATCATAAATCATGATTCTAAACTCATAAACTAAACATCTCATTAGTGATTGAAATGTAATTTATCAATAGTTGATTCGCGTATAATTTATTGATTAAAATTGATTAATTACTAATTAATTTTAGTTAATTATTAATAAATATTGATTATAATAAAAATTATCGAGCTAATCAGTAATAAAATAAAATTAATCTGTGATGGACCACTAAATCAATCAATGATTAACTAATAAATTAATAAAAATGATCATTTTTATAATTTTACATGAGAAAAAAAATTCCTTCAAAAGGGGCTATTTGTGTTGAAATCCCTTTTACTTTTTAGTCAAAAATTTGAAACTACAAATAATGTGTATCTTTTTCTTTCTTTTTTTTTTTTTGCTTCAAATAAAGATATAGGTTAGTTTTTTTATTTTTTTATTTTTTTTATTTTTTAGGCAAAGACTTGAAGTTTCATTAACCCAAATCAGCCAAGATAAAAGGAGATACAAATCTCGGAATGGGCTATGATTGGGCTTAGTGCTGGAACTTCGGGTCGGCGGGCCGCCCGAAGCCTGAATTTTTTCGGGCTCGGGCGGGCCGGCCCAATTCCCGCCCGTCCAAGCAAGAAATTCGGGTTCGGGCTCGGGCAGCCCGGATTTGACATGTCCACCCTTGCCCGCCGCCGTCTAACCACCGTATACCGCCGTCCGCTGGGACTTTTTTGCATTTTTTTGACAAAGCCCGAACTGCCCGACCCGAAAATTGGGTGTGCTTGAATTGCCCGACCCGAAGCTTGAATTTTTGAATTTTTTGAATTTTGCCTGAATTTTTCCCGCCTGCCCGAATTGCCCGACCCGCCCGAGGTGCCCGAATACCCGAAAAAAGGCTAGTTTTTTGAATTTTGCCCGAAAACCCGAGTTGCCCGAAAACGGCTAGTTTTTTGAATTTTTACCCGAATTCGGCCCGAAAACCCGAGTTGCCTGACTTGCCCGAATTGCCCGAAAACGGCTAGTTTTTTGAATTTTGCCTGAAATTTGCCCGAAAACCTGAGCTGCCCGAGTTTGCCCGACTGTCCGAACCCGAATTTCAAAAAACAAGCCGTTTTATCCTTTTTTTTTGAAAAAAAAAATCATTTTTTAACCCTAAAATTTCTCTATAAATACCCCCCATCCCTCACACATTTTTCTCACTCAAACTCTCTCAATCCCTCTCAATCTCTCTCAATTTCTCTCAAAATACCCCCCATCCCTCACACATTTTTCTCACTCAAACTCTCTCAATCTCTTTCAATTTCTCTCAATCTCTCTCAATCTCTCTCACAATTTTTCTAAAGCTCTCTCTCTAGTCTCTATCAAATTCATCTTATTTTTTTATAATGGATCCTTTTGGTTATAGTGGTATTCCCGTTGATGCCCAACACAATGTAGAAGAAGAGCAATTTTCCACTAATGAGTTTGTTACGCAGCAAATGCAATCTATTAATCCAAGCCATGGTGGACGTACTGGAGGTCGTGGTCGCAATAGTGGGCGTGGAGAAGCGGCAGCGAGTGCGACTGCGTCTGCGTCTGCGTCGGCAAGTATTGTAACCTCTAGGAGAAAATGCAAGCGTACCTCGACAGTTTGGGATTACTTCAACATAATTGACGAGGTGGATAATGAAGGTAACACTAAACATATAGCTCAGTGTAAATATTGTTTATCTAAATTACAAGGCGACACTATTCACGGCACCACACACTTGAGACAACACTCTGAAAAGTGTCTTCAAAAGCTTAGCCAATCTAGCGGACCCGAACTCCGCCAAACACAATTATCTTTTGATCGCGCAACCGGTGGTCTAACCACTTGGAAATACGATCCGCAAGAAGATCGTATGGAAGTTGCGCGAATGATAGCTGCTTTAGATCAACCACTTAGTTTTGTAGAGCATCCTAATTGGCAACGATATATTAAGATTGTACACAATCATAATACACAGTTCACTTCAAAAACTACTCTTAGGAAAGATTTATTAAAATTATTTAAAAAAAAAGATGCATTAATAAACCTTTTACACTCGACTAGCGGGTGCGTTGCGTTAACGGCAAATATTTGGTCTGCCGTTGCCAATAAAGATTATTTA
>NW_010357978.1:190721-206335 GCF_000414095.1 Morus notabilis | reverse complement strand
TGGGCTAAATCTAAGACAGCATGAAAAGCATAAGAGGCTAACACATGGGGTACAGAATTGCCACTGCTGGATGCATGCCATCACTGCCAATCCAAACAAGTAGAAGCAAGGCGGAGAATGTCTTCAATCAAAAACCCCATCAGCCGCCAGAGGACCCCTCTATGTACCAACAAAATAACAGAGGTTGTATTTTATTTTATTTATTTATTTATTTTTGAAATGAGTGATTTGTAATTCGTTCAATTAAAGATATTGTATTTTTCACCCATAAAAAGTCTGAAAGTGTCGAATTTAATAACCCTTTTCTTCCACACAAAATAGACTTGTATTCAGTTCAAGTGCAGGAAAAACTGTAATAATTGAAGAGAAATTTGGCTATGGAGGGAGAGTATTTTCTGTGGAGTAATCTCAGGAAAACGACATAAAAACAGAGAAAGAAGTTGCACCAAGTGACAAGTCGTTTTTAGACTAAAAGATAGATGAAGCAATACAGAACGCAGCGTTTTGGTTAAAAGCTTCTATCCAATAAGATGAAGACACATGGAAAGACGGTGATGACTTTCAAGTTCAGTCGGTTCATCATCTATTAACCTGATATGTTGTTTGGTGGGGCATTATTCCATTCTCACGAGTATTGAATATACAATTCTAGAGAGAGAACTTCTGGTGTTCAGTTTCTATCCAATAAGATGAAAACACGTGGAAAGACGGTGATGACTTTCAGGTTCAGTCGGTTTATCATCTATTAACCTGATATGTTGTTTGGTGGGGCATTATTCCATTCTCATGAGTATTGAATATACAATTCTAGAGAGAGAACTTCTGGGTTTTAGAGAGAGAAAGGAGAACTTTTAGTTTTTTAGTGAAAGAAACTGTAAGCAAGGGTAATAAAAAAGAATTTGGGAGAGGTTTGTACCGGGTGTTCTTCCATTGGGTATCTTTTCGGGTTGCTTAAGATTTTTCTGGGTTTGCTCTAAATTAAGGTTCTTGTATAATCTGGAATTGGGACTTTTCTTGTATTGAGAGATTGGAAGGTATAATAACTTTCTCTAATTGTAAATGAAGCTTTTCTGAGGAAGAGCTCAACGGGGATGTAGGAATTATTTCTGAACCTCGGTCAAACAAATTCTTGTGTTCTTGGTTTTCCTGGATCTTTTTCATATTTATGATTTCTTATTTTTCGGTGAGTCTGTGTTAGAATCGGTCTAACATTTTCCTTTCCAGTTTGGGGGCAAAAAAAAAAAAAAAAAAAAGGAAGAAATCCCTTGCTTTGTTATCCACCATTTTGCTGTTAACACAATTAAAGCAATTTTACTGACTTCTCAATTCCCACATGTTTTTGTCAAAAGCTAACGCCGAAAACTTCTTTAGCATTACACAAAGAACAAACCAAAACTCAAAATAACATGGTTTAGACACGCTTGGTTATGCTGAGATTGCTTAAATAAAAAAAAATTAATAAAAAAAAAGAACCGAAACGTACGAGTGAAGGAAATAGGGAATAAATATCATAAAAAAATCCTAGATATTGACGAGGGTCGGCCAATGGCCAACAACATTGTTTCAAAACGTGACAAAAATTCCTCTCAATGTAAAAATTGAGAGTACATAAGAAACTCCACCTCTTTTTATAACAGAATAAAATTTCACGAGAATATTTTCCCCGAGGAAGAACAGCGCTTCTCGTGAAACCAAGTGAGTGTTTTCCTGTAATGTAATCAGATTAAAAATGTCAGACAATCCACAAGACATTTATGTACTGAGATCTAACAAGACATTGATATACACATAAATAGACCAGATGGTTGAGAACATACTATTCGTTTAGAGAAGGCAAAGTTTGCAGGTTTTTATTTTAATGAAACCTTTAGTCCTATTATCAAACCAACAACAATTCGAGTGGTTCTCACTATTGCCTTGGCCAGAGATTGGTGTATAAGTTTTTGAATGGTGATTTGCTGGAAGAAGTCTATATGGTCCCACCACAAGGATTTGAAGACCCTAAACAGCTTCACTTTGTTTGCACACTTCATAAGTCTCATTATGGTTTAAAACAAGCTCCTAAAGCTTAGTTTGACAAACTAAAAGGTGCTCTTCTTACTCTGGGCTTTGTTTCCTCAAAATCTGACTAGTCTTTGTTTATGAGGTTTCATTCTCAACATGTCACCTTTGTACTAGTGTATGTTGATGATATCACTCACTGGAAGTGACAACATTGAGATGCAGAAGTTAATTGTCCAACTGAACAAGCTTTTTGCTATGAAGGATATGGGAGTTGTGAATTACTTTTTGGGAATTCAAGTTACTCACACCACTGATGGTATACATCTTTCACATAAAAAATATGTTATAGATCTACTTCACAAGGCTAAGCTGCAAGATGCTAAGGCCATTAGCACTCCAATGACAACAGGTTTCAAACTGTTAGGGTTTGGTAGTGCTGATGTGTTGAATCCTCAACTGTACAGGATCATTGTTGGAGCATTACAGTATATGATTGTGCAAGGCCTGAATTGTCCTATTTTGTTAACTGAGTCTGTTAGCTTATGCATAAGCCTCTTGAATCTCATTGGTGGGCTGTGAAAAGGATTTTGCTCTACTTGAAACGAACACTTGATTTTGGTCTTCATCAACAGAAAACTCCTTAGCTTGATTTGGTGGCCTTTTATGATGCTCATTGGGCCTCTGATCCTGATGACAGGAGATCCACTTCTGGCTATTGTGCTTACCTAGGCTCTAATATCGTTTCTTGGAGCTCAAAGAAACAACATACAATCTCTAGATCCTCCACTGAAGCTGAATACAAGAGCTTGGCCAATGTTGTGGCAAAAATTACTTGGCTATTGTCTTTACTACAAGAGCTTCGAGTTGAGGTACAAGGTAGACCTGTGATTTGGTGTGATAATCTTAGAACAGTTCAGCTTGCAACTAATCCTGTCTTGCATGCCAAAACAAACCATGTGGAACTGAATTTGTATTTTGTATGAGAAAAAGTACTTCGAAAAATCATTGAAGTGAAGCATGTTCCAGCCTTCGATCAAGCAGCTGATGTTCTTACTAAACCTATATCCTGTTCTAAGTTTCCAAATCTTAGATACAAACTCAATGTTAAAAGACTTTCCACATTGAGTTTTTGTCACGCGCCCCAAACGGGGTGGGTGACGTGGAGCTCGATTAGGGATTAATAAAGCAGATTCCCAGACGAGCCCCACTTAAATCCATTAAAATATAACTAAATTACAGAATCCCGAGCCTCTGACAACACACAGGGCTCCACCCCACAGGACATACAGTATCGTACATACATGGACATGTAAATAGTCAATTACAACAGACATTAACCACAGTTTAGTTAATCCAAATATTTCTAGAGTTTACAGAATTCTCAATTCCTTACATTTTATGTCAGAGGATGAACACAATACTCTCTTGTCCCAACAGCAGCAACATTCAGCTACTCCGTAGCAAATATCTGGCTACTGTGCACCGCTCCTAGAATCTCTTGGGAGGAATTTAATACATAAAACGTGAGCGAAAGGCCCAGTAGGAATAATTTGAAATGACTTAAAAATAAATGAATATATAAATGTGCGAGTAAATAAATAAATGGGTAAATGAATAAATAGACATTCAGTTTCAACAGACAGCTGGAACCTCACATCCTTTTTCTCAAGGAAATAAATGTAAAATCTCCATATTACAGGCTTCAACAAGTAATTAGTACATATTACTTACCTAACCAAGTGCCTCGTCTACCCGGACCGAGTTTCGGGTTCTGCCCCTGAGGATGCACTATCCGCATCCTATCTAGGCTTACAGCAATAGACTCTCTTACCAGTTCATAAGATCTCTTAGTTTAAGAAATCATTCATTAACTTTCTGAATTCGTTATTATGACCCCACGAACTACTCAAGCCGCGGGCCCCATGACTGGGCAAGCCATGAGGTTCCATGACTGGACAAGCTATAGATTCCATGGACAGGACAAGCCATGGATTCCATAAACTAAACAAGCCACGATTTTCAAAGAGTTTTTCTTTCGCAAACCAACCTCTTTCTTTAAAACATTTCCAAGGCCAAAATTCTTTTGAAATCAGGCTCACAAGGAAAAGCGATAGAAATCCTACTTCGCACTATCAAACCTGGGACTAGCGTTGCCTTTTTCAGCTTCCGCTTCCTCAAGCCCCTTCAGTCTGAATCCTCAGCGATCACTGATGTAAGACAACACTTTAGGATTAATTCTCATTCCTAAAGCAATCCAATCTCAATTAGATACCAAGTTTCCAATAGTGTGCCCTAATCCATTTTCATGTTTCAAATTATCATTCCAAGGGTTTTCAATCTCATATCAAGGATTACAAATGCTAATCCATTCATCTCAAGTCCCCAAATGAAGCTAATTTGGGGTTTTCCTGAAAACAGGGGTCAAAACAGCAATTTTAGGCCAAACAGGGTCAGACCCCTATGTCAACCGGTTGACCGGTGACAAAACAGTACATCACCACCGGTCGACCGGTGGTGTGCAATTCGGTCGACCAGACAGGTCGACTGGTCAGGCCAATGCAATCCGGTCGACCGGTTACCATGTGATCCGATCGACCGGACAGGTCGACCAGTGGCACCAGCTGCGCGAGAGAAGCTCGCGGAAACTAGTCCGAAAACCTGTAATCTCAGTCCCAAATTGAAATATTTCAAGGGACAACCACTAGATCTGGGTTCTTGGTCCTAAAACAAGTCCAAAGAACCCAAGATCTCCAATTTGTACCAAAGTTTTACTCAAAAACCATCAAAATCTATTTCGAACCAAAAATGAGTTTTAAATATGAAAACTTAGGATTTTAAGAGAGGTTTTTCAGAAATCTTACCTTGAATCCTTCTCTTGATGTTGAAACTTCTTGAAACTTTCCTTTGGTTCGAAATCCAGTTGATTTGAAGCAAAATTGGAAGAGAGAGAGAGTGTGTGGGAGAACGAGAGAGTGAGAGAGAGTGAGAGAGCGGGGTGCACGGGAAGGAAGGCAGGAAAAGAAAAAGAAAGAAAAGGAAGAAAAGAAAAAGAAAAAGAAAAGAAAATAGACAGGTACTAACATTTAAAGGAAACAGTTCATTAATGCGTCCATACACACTTTTGGGTTAAAATAAAAAATTATTGAGAATACTTAAATACCATGGAATTATTTAAACTCACACGTGTTAGAAACATTTATTAATTAAAACTCAATTAATTAAATCAGATTAGGCACACTAATAATCTCAATTACCTTTATTAATCTCATCTAATTCTTTAGGGTGTTACAGCTCCACCCCTCTTAGGCAATTTCGTCCCCGAAATTAAGGCTTACCTCAAAGTGTAAACAGATGCGGATACTGCTCCTGCATCATCGTTTCAAGCTCCCATGTCGCTTCTTCAACTCCATGGTGCTGCTATAACACTTTTACTAACGGGATCTCACGATGACATAGACTCTTTATTTTACGGTTAAGAATCTAAACTGGTGCCTCCTCATATGACGCGTCATACTATATCGGAACGTCAAACCACTGCACTACAGCTTCCGGCTCAGGTTGACATTTTTGAAGCATGGAGACATGAAACACGTCATGCACGTGAGATAATTCAAGCGGTAAAGCCAACCGATAAGCCACCACTCCGACTCATTGCACGATCGGGAATGGTCCCACATACCTTGGTGTAAGTTTCCCTTTCACACCAAACCGAATAACTCCCTTACGTGGGAAAACCCTCAGCAAAACAAAGTCGCCTTCCTGGAATTTGATGAGTGCATAATTTATGCACTCATTCGTTATTCCTTTAGCTAGTTTCGGCGTGTTTTTCCTCAAGTTGTTATGTGGATTTGATGACTTTCCCTTGAGTGTGTAGGAAAGGGTGAAATCGCTGAGTGTTGAGGCATTTTGGATAAAAAAGACAGAGAATGAGGTGATATGGCGCCTTCAGATGGCGATACGACTCGAAAAGGAGCAAAATCGAGCAAACCTGTGCGAAGGACCAGCGAGGGATGCGATATGTCGCCTCCTTTGTGGAGATATGTCTATGCATTTAGGCGATATGTCACATATTCTATGGGATATGTCACCTGAGTTACCCGATTTTATTAGAAACACATGTTTTGCCCTAGTTTGGTGCGGGGATTTATATGGAAAGTCAGAATTGGCTTCTTAGGTTGTGAAATTGAGAAGTGGAATTCCAGGAATTGTTTCTAGAGTGGAACTTAATGAAGGTAGGGGTGAATAGTTTTTTAGAGATATAGGCTTGATATCACCTACACATTCTTTATGCGGCACTCGAGAGAGGGTATAAGGATACATATCACTCTAGGTTCTTGAGAACGTTGAGTTAGGTTAGGCACATTACTACGGAGAAACATAATCGCAATAGAGTGAAGTCAAGACCCTAGCATTGTCATTATATTGATTTTTCATTTTAATTTCAGCGCGTGTTATTGTTGTTGATTTTATAATGCAAGTATACGTATCGCAAACAAGTAATATAGAGTGAATAGAGTATCGATCCCACAAGGAATTAAAATTAAAATCTGTTAAGTACTAGAATTAAACAACTTAATCTTATTCAATAAACAAAACAATTTGACTAAATGTAAACTAAAGAAAATAAAATAATGAGCAAAAAGATTAATGATTCTATCAAGTAAGTCAACCTAGAATTACAATTTCCCTCAACACTTTCATTTAAGCAATTTCACCCTTCCTCATTCCGATTAATTAAACCCAAATTGCTAATCAAGATTCCTAGTTTTATTTAAGTGACTCTTTCGACATCCCATAAACATACCTATTTCAAGTAATTCACTATATTTCTATGAGAATCAACTCAAAATAGATTCAATAAACACAAATCCCAAATTGATTGCATATGGCATGGAAGTATATTTCTATCTCACACACAAATCTGAACAATTCTGATAAATTGATAAAAGATCATATGCTATTCTATCTAGGGCTAAACGCAAAATCAACCTTTTCCAGCTAATTGAGGTTTTCTAGAAACAATCTAACCATTGGCCGAATAATTAGAAGCAATAAAGGCAAGATAGAATAAACAACTGAATTTCATTCATCATGAATGAGAAAAAACGTGAAAATAACTAAAACTATATGTTGAGTTCCATTGCAATTCCAGGCAAAAGAAATTAGCCCATAACCAAATTAATAAAGATCATCAGAAAAATAGAAAGATTCATCTGCAAACGTTTTTTAAGGAAGATGAAAGAATAAATTAATTCTAGAAATACTGATGATGTGCTCCAATTCTTCTGTCCCCCTATCAATCTGTGCAAAATCTCCTTTTTCTTCTTGGTCTGTGAGCAAACTTCCTTCCGTTTCCCCCTCTCTTCCGTAATCTCCTCTGCCCACCTTTGTTGCTTTTTTTTTTCTTTTTCCTCTTTCCGTGATCTCCTCCTTCAAATCTTCCAGCCACCCTCTTATTCCATAAAACCAAGGGATAGAGCCTCGCCAGCCATAAATCTCACTCTTCCATGATCTTGTGTTAATCTCTTTTATTTTTTATTTTTCTTTTGAAATTCAAATCCGCCTCTTCTATCCTACACAACCGTGAGGATAAGCTTTCATAAAAATAAAGTAAAATAACAATATCACTAAGTTAACTTAACTTAATTAAAAATAATATAAAATAAATAAAAAATTCACAAGAACATAGCTAATTTAGGTGTACAAAAGAATGGTAAAATAACTCTATTTTATAGAGTTATCAGTTATTCATTACTGTCATCTTTCCTTTTCATTTAGTTTTCCTTTATTTTAGTTTTTCTTTGAGTTTATCACATCCAAATTTGATCGCTTAGATAAAGTAAGATATGATATTCGCAATAGTTAGTTTACATTCTTAACGTCAATCCTCGTGGGACGATATCGGTCTTAGGACCACTTTATTACTTGTACGACTTGTGCACTTACAAGCATAGTCAAAGTTTTTGCAACAAGTTTTTGGCGCCGTTGCCGGGGATTGAACGGCTAAGATTTAGACTACTATAGTGAAGAAATATCTTGTTTTAATCTAAGTTTTTTTCTATTTGTATTTATTTATCTATTTTTCTTTGGTTGTGTTCGTCGGTGCATGCAAAAAGCATGTGGCTCGGAACTCTTGCCTTTGGACTCAGAAATTGAACGAACTATTCAAGCTTTAAGGAGAACGATGAGCTAGGGCTAAAAACATGGCCGAGGGACAAAACCACTTACACCAGCAACGGACGTTGCAAGATTATTTCAAGCCCGTGGTGAACGAGAATTATTCGGGCATCCAACATCAACAAGTCAATGCCAACAACTTCGAGCTCAAGCCGGCCCTCGTCAACATGGTCCAGCAGAACCAATATGGAGGCTTGCCGCACGAGGATCCCAATATCCACTTGGCCACTTTTCTGGAGATTTGTGACACAGTGAAAATTAATGGAGTGAGTGCTGAGATCATCCGTTTGAAACTCTTCCCATTCTCCTTGTGAGATCGGGCTCGGTCATGGCTTCAATCTTTACCATCAAGGAGTGTAGCCGCATGGGAGGACATGGCCCAAAAGTTCCTCATCAAATTCTTCCCGCCCTCCAAGACGTCTCAACTGAGGGCCGAGATTACTTAATTTCGGCAGTTTGAGTATGAACAATTATAAGAGGCATGGGAACAGCTTAAAGAGATGCTCCGTAAGTGCCCTCAACACGGTATTGAGGATTGGTTCCAAGTTCAACTTTTCTACAATAGGCTTACTGGGCAAACTAAGGCCCATATTGATGCAGCGGCCGGTGGAACCATCTTATCAAAGACACCCGGGGATGCACTCAATCTCTTTGAGGACATGGCAATGAATAGTTGTCAATGGCAAAACGAGCGGTCCACTGTGAAGAGAGCAGCAGGGATTTATGATGTGGATCAAATGACATCTCTCATGGCTCAAATGGCGCTATTGACTAATCAAATCCAAGGTCTTACCGCAGTTAATGCAAATGGTAATTAAGAAGCGGTAAAGATGGCACAAGCTTCGAACTTGAGTGATTCATATGATGGACAATGTCACTTTGTCAACCATAACTACAACTTTAGGCCCAACAACAACTTACCGACATACTATCATCCTGGGCTCTGCAACCATGAGAATTTCTCTTATGCCAACAACCGGAATGTTTTACAACCAACCCTGGAGTCAAGTAAACCGGAAATGGAAAAGCCTTCCTCATCACTTGAAGAGCTTTTGAAGACGTATATTGTGGATTTTAAGGCTCGCCTTGATCAACATGACACACGTCTCAACAACATTGAAACACACTGCACCAACTTGGGGGGCACTATGAAGGCACTAGAAACACAAGTTGGCCAATTGGCTAATGCTATAAAATGGCAATCATCATGGTCCTTCCCGAGCGACACCGAGAAGAACCCAAAGGAGTGCAAGGCCATCAAATTGAGGAGTGGCAAAGAGCTTGAAGGCCCGAGTGTTCAAAAAGCCATGGTTGATGATGAGCCTACCAAGAGCAATGACAACAGTAAGGATAAGTCAATAGAGGAAAACCTGAAGGCCAAGAAGGAACCACCGGTAGTTAGACCAGGTTCGATCACTTTTCTGGATAATCCACCTCGTATCAGTCCCCCATTGCCATTCCTCAACGGTTCCAGAAGAAGGCGCTTGACGAGCAATTTGAGAAATTTCTCAATATCTTGAAGAGGATCCACATCAACATCCCTTTCGTGGACGCTCTCAAGCAAATGCCAAACTATGCCAAATTTATGAAGGAGGTGATGTCCAAGAAGCGCAAACTCGAGGACTATGAGACAGTGAAGCTTACAGAAGAATGTAGCGCTATCATAAAGAGACAACTACCAGAGAAATTGAAGGATCCGGGAAGTTTTACCATCCTATGTGCAATTTGCGGGTCAACTTTTGAGAGAGCTCTTTGCGACCTAGGAGCTAGCATAAAACTCATGCCTTTGTCGGTGTTCTGAAAACTTGGGCTTGGAGAGGTCACACCTACAACCATCTCCTTGCAAATGGTGGATAGGTCCATTACCTACCCATGGGGAATCATTGAAGACATATTGGTAAAGGTAGATAAGTTCATCTTTCCGGTTGATTTTGTAGTTTTGGACATGGAAGAAGATCATGAAATCCCCATTATCCTTAGAAAGCCTTTCCTAGCTACCAGAAGGGCTTTAATAGATGTGCACAGTGGGAACTTGACTTTAAGGGTGAATGAGGGGAAAGCCATCTTCAACATCTTAAATCCCAAGAGGTCTCCGCAAGAAAAGCTGACGTGCAACCGAGTGGAGGAATTGAAATCTTGTATCAAGGAGTTTACTCAAGAAGTTGTGCCGAAAGATTCTTTGGGGAATGGTCCTACCAATTCCCTAACTAGAAAAAAATTGAGCAATGAACATTGTCCCAAGAAAGATGATGCGGGGGAGTATATTGTTAAGAGGGATGAAGCCATTACCACCCTGATGAACAATGAAACGGTGGTGGCCAAGAAGAAAGCCAAGAAGAAGCATGACCAACGAACCTCGTGGCAAGATCTCACTCCGGGCTAACGCGCCCTTCTTTTCAACTTTCAGTTGAAGCTCTCCCCTGAAAAAGTGGAGTCAAGATTGTCTAGACCATTTAAGATCAAGCGAGTGGCTTCATTCTGTACCATCGAGCTAGAACTAGGAGGATGAAGTCGTGTTCATGTCCAGCTAGGGACGTTAAATCAAGCACTTCATGGGAGGCAACCCATATATGATTTTTCATTGATTCTGTGTCAAATGGGTTTCATTGTAAAAAAAAAAAGAAGAAAAAAAAAGAAGCAAATCAGGAGAGGGGGACAAAATGACAGGCAATATGTCGCCTGTCAATAGGCGATATGTCGCTTCAAGGATTTTGACAGCCATATTAGTCTCCGGAAACCTCAGATGGCGAACTTGATGGTGGAATTAATGATGCTGGATGAGGTATGGCCGATAACACTTAGACCGGCCGTGAGGTATTGTTTTTCTTTCCTTTGCCCTTTGAGTTTTAACGCCGAACAGTGGGGACACTGTTCCTTTTAAGTTTGGGGGGAATATCATTTTCTTTTCGTTTGTTATCTTGGCATTTGTACCGAACTGAGTGTTGTATTACATATGACTTTGGGCTTCGATGATGACTTCATGCTAAGCCCTCTTCTTTCATTCAATATGTGTCTCTATATCTTTGACTGTGTGCTTGATCTATCATGCTTGCTTTTGATGTTGTTATCTCTATTTCTGAGCACATGTCTATCTACCTTTCCTTATACGCTATGTGGCTTTGTGTGCAATTTTGAGACTTTTTATTGGAATGAGAACGCTAGAACTTACCCGAAGGATTTGTCGAGGCGAAATCCTAGGTCTTTTTTGTGTTGATAGGATAAAGGCCCTCTTTGGACCGTTTGAGCCAAAAAGCTAACCTGAGCAACATGTTATCCATAGAGTCCCTCTGTGAGCCGAAAAAAAAAACTGGATTCATTTGTTTTACCGCCTGAGAACCTAAGCCTTGCAATATATCATACATTACCTTCATCCACTCACCTTGGCATCACACGTGACCCTTTCACCGAGCGTCAAACGCCTGGCCAACGAGAGTCGTTAAGTGAGGAGTTTTCTGAGACCATCCTTGAACCTTTACATTCATCCCTCACTGTTCTAAATGCCAATTTGACTTCGTGTTCTAAAAAAAAACAAAAAAAAAAAAGAATTCATGTTTGGGGATCGATCATAGTAGGGGATAGTGTTTATGGACATTACATTCGAAGGTGAAGAGGTGAATCTAGAAGTAAAGGGCATTGGTTTCGGTTCGATGAACGAAGGAGTCTATTATTGTCACCGTGCTTGTCTAGGGTGAGTCTGCTTTTCTTTTTCCGATTCTCATCTAACGTTACAAGCCGAGTAAAGTCCTCTTGATCTCCATGACATTTGACCTACATTAGTGGAGATGAGTCAGACGGGTGAGCCTATGGTTGTTCTGTTTTAATGTTTATCTTGCGATTTGTCTTGATACACATGAGTCACATTTGTGTTTAGGTGTTGTAGATATGATTTGCACTCACTTACACGGAGATGACAATGTTAGAAGTTGAGTATTGATGGGTTGAAATTCTAGTCCTTATCCAGATTCACATGTTGGGTGGGTGCATAGGTGTTTAGTAACTTGAGATTATATGCCTGAGCTCTATGTTTACACTCTCAGTCGGTTCATTTCTATTTCTTTTGTTTTGTTTTTAGTTTGTTATTTTAGGTTGTTTCGTTTTGTGTTCTTTTGTCCATTTCCCTTTGTGTGTTTTGTTTTATATTAGGTTTTTCTGCTTGAGGACAAGCAGCCGTTCAAGTTTGGGGATGTGATAAGTGCGTAATTTATGCACTCATTCGTTACTCTTTTAGCTAGTTTTGGCGTGTTTTTCCTAAAGTTGTTATGTGGATTTGATGACTTTCCCTTGAGTGTGTAGGAAAGGGTGAAATCGCTGAGTGTTGAGGCATTTTGGATCAAAAAGACAGAGAACGAGGCGATATGGCGCCTTCAGATGGTGATGTGACTCGAAAAGGAGCAAAATCGAGCAAACATGTGCGAAGGACCAGCGAGGGATACGAAATGTCACCTCCTTTGTGGAGATATGTCGCTGCCTTTAGGCGATATGTCGCCTATTCTAGGGGATATGTCGCCTGAGTTACCCAATTTTATTAGAAACACGCGTTTTCCCCTAGTTTGGTGTGGGAATTTTTATGGAAAGTCAGAATTGGCTTCTTAGGGATGTGCTGGACATGGAATATAAGGAAAAGAGGCCGAAAATTGAAGGGAGAAGGAGAAAAATGAAAACAAAAATTGCAAAGGAAGAAAATCTGAATTGGAGAGGATTCCAGAGGGAAATTGGAGGGATTCTTCAAGAATTCTAAGCGTTCTTCATTCTCTTCTTCTCTTTCTTTTTGTATTTTTCTAGATTTCAAATATTATTTGGAGATTGTGAGCCACATGATGTGTGGCTAATTTTCTTATTTGTTAGGGTTTAGATGAATCTCTATTTGTGATATTTGTTTCGACGTTTTAATGTGCATTTAATTAAAGCTCTTCGTTTCTTTTGTGTTCTATTTTGAATTGTCGCAGACAAATCTATGGTTTACATATGGCTATGCTTTGTGAGATTATGAATTGGGCAAATTTAGATTGTGAGGATTAATACTCGAGAAGGGAATGTTCAAGCAATCAAGAAACGGGTAGAACAACTTAGGTTGGTGTGAGGTCAAGAGATAAACATTGCCTAGGTAGCCGAAATAATTTTAGGTTGTGAAATTGAGAAGTGGAATTCCAAGAATTGTTTCTAGAGTGGAACTTAATGAAGGTAGGGGTGAATAGTTGTATAGTGATATAGGCTTGATATCACCTACACATTCTTTATGCGGCACTCGAGAGAGGGTATAAGGATACAAATCACTCTAGGTTCTTGAGAACGTTGAGTTAGGTTAGGCACATTACTACGGAGAAACATAATCGCAATAGAGTGAAGTCAAGACCCTAGCATTGTCATTATATTGATTTTTTCTTTTTGCTTTTAGCGCGTGTTATTCATTATTGTCATCTTTCCTTTTGATTTAGTTTTCCTTTATTTTAGTTTTTCTTTGAGTTTATCACATCCAAATTTGATTGCTTAGATAAAGTAAGATATGATATTCACAATCGTTAGTTTACATTCTTAACGTCAATCCTCGTGGGACGATATTGGTCTTAGGACCGCTTTATTACTTGTACGACTTGTGCACTTGCAAGCATAGTCAAAGTTTTTGCAATAGAATTCCAAAGGCCTACGCCTTCTATCAGCATAGCTTTTCTGACGATTTTGAGCTGTCAACAGTCGTTCCCGGATCACGGCTATCTTCTCATTGTTCTCTTGAATGACCTCCGGTCCAGTACTCAGTCGATCCTCCGGTTCCAACCAACAAATAGGTGACCTATAAGGACGACCATAGAGAGCCTCAAATGGTGCCATACCGATACTGGCCTGATAGTTGTTGTTGTACACAAACTCAGGAAGATGCAGGTATTTCTTCCAGTTTCCACCAAATTCCAGAATACAAGCACGAAGCAGTCTGAGGATGAAATGAATTACTCTTTTAGATTGCCCATCAGTCTGAGGATGAAATGTTGTGCTGAAGTTCAAGTCTGTTCCCATGGCTTCCTAGAAACTCCTCCAATACCTTGCATTGAAGCGGGTATCATGATCGGACGTGATAGACAGTGGCACTCCGTGTAGTCTCACGATGTGCTCCAGGTACAATTTTGATAGAATCTTCTGAGAATACGTCGCACGGAACGGTATGAAGTGTGCGGACTTCGTCAACCTGTCCACCACCACCCAGATGGCATCGTGCTTCAGCTCGGTTCTCGGTAGCCCCATCAGAAAATCCATAGTGATGTGCTCCCATTTCCATCTAGGGATAGGAAGAGGTTGCAACTCTCCCACTGGCTTCTAATGCTCAACTTTAATCTGGAGGCAAGTCACACATTCTGAGACATTATGAGCCTTTCGCAGAATCGTCTTCTTTACCCCATCCACTTTAGGAACAACAAGGCGGTTATGGAAATATAAGGCTCCATCCTCTCGAATTCTCCAATCCTCGAGTTGCTCTCCATTCTGGATTCGAATCCAGATTCCTTAGAGGTGTGGATCTTGCAATTGATTCTGCTTAACCCATTGCACAATATCCGGTGTAGAGCCCAAATTATACACCATAACCTGGTTATAATCTTCGTAGAACTGAAGATTATACTCACTCACCACTTCAGTCATTTTCCAATCTTCCAAAGCTAATGACGCCAGAGTCCCTGTCGTCTTCCTGCTAAGGGCATCAGCCACCACATTGTTGGGAAAAGTGTCCAAGAAGCATGAGATGTAATATGATATTTATTATTTATTTAATAAAAGAGTTTATTCATCATTTTATGTGCATATATTTATGAATATTTTATGAATATCAAATAAAAATTCCTTGATTATTTATGTAACCTTAAACATGATATATAAGTGTTGTATACGAGAGGATAATGTTTAAGGATAATAATAAAAAAAGTGATGTTCGTAATAAATCTAATTAAAGTTCAGAATCTTTAATTAGAACATTACTAATACGTGTCATTCCCATTTATAATGGAACGGTGTTATCCGCACTGTTAATATGGTGAGATATTGAATGAGTGTATTTCGCATAATGAGATTGTGTGGAACATGGACACAGACACAATATGAATTTCTAATAATTTCCGTTAAGCATAGAAATTCTAATTGAGTCTACCGATGGTCATATATAGAATAATCTTAATCCTGAGTTCTTAACAAACTCCTATTTATGGATTTATGTCTTTTGATTTACACGGTACGGATTCCAAGACCATGAATCCTATTCCTTGTATTTTAGAGACATGATGAAATAGGTAGCTAGGAATGTTATTATACGGGATGGAATCCATTCCTTCTTGAGAAAGAAGTAGATAAATAATTCTCTTGAGTGCTGATTCGGTAATTGGATTAGTAAGAGCGCTCTGGTTCATGAATGTGTTTTATGAATCACTATCCATTAGAGAATCAATGGTACTCAA
>NW_010357978.1:186623-190619 GCF_000414095.1 Morus notabilis | reverse complement strand
AGTTTAGAAGTAATTAATGTCTATAATTTCGAGAGTTCAATTCCAAGTTTATAGTGGAGTAACTATTGGAATTAATAGAATTAATTAATTAATTAAAGTGTTTAATTAATTATCCGCGTCGTCCTTGTAATTCTACGAGACACAAAGGGCAAAATGCGAATTTTAGAATTACAGAATTCTAAAATTAAATACTCGAAAAATAATTAATTGAGAATTAATTATTATTTCAATAATGTGATTATTTAAATTTGAATTTGAATTGTGAACATAATTTAAATTTATCCTTTTGAACTTATTTGATAAGTTGTTCAATTTAGAATTCAAATTAATTTAAGTTTGACTTAAATTTGAATTTGAATTTGAATTAAAATTGGACTACATGATAAATGATGATTTCTCTTCCTTCCCTATCTGTTATTTGCGCCACACACAGGGTAAAAACTCTAAGGGGTGGCCGGCCACTTTATGGATAAGTAGAGGAGATTTTGTTGTTCCAAATTCAAATAGGAGATAGAGATTTGATTTTGTTTTGAAGTTTGACTTCTACTTTTTAAATATGAGAATGATAGAAAATTGTGGAGACAATTTTTTGAAAACAATTTTCTGCCCTAAGAGTTAAGGTGGCCGAAATTCTCAAAGAGGAAAAAGAGAGGAAAAATTTTTCTCCCAAAAAATTCCACATCGTGCATGCGCTGGTGTTTGTGGAAATTCGAGTGTTATTGAAACCTGTTTTGTCTTACGTGTGCCCACACACACATCTACGTGGAATCAAGGAATCGACGTGGAAGACTTTGGTTTTCTAAACACAAAGCTTGGAGCAAGGATTGTTCGAGGTTAAAGAACTCAAGTTATCATCTGAGTCGGCCTTCAGGTATTTTTCCTAATTGAGTTCTTGACATATAAATTAATGTGATTAATTTATTCGTCCATAAATTAATATAATCTATAGAGTATCTCAAAAGTTTTATGAAAATTTTTGTTATACACGATCTGCTTTTTCCCCACGCTTCCGCGTCTGAATTCGATTCGGCAACCAACACACATTAGCTTTTTCAGGATGATATTGCAGAGTGAAGTCATAATCTTCCATATACTCCACCCATCTCCTTTGCCTGAGATTCAAATCTTTCTGAGTAAACAAGTACTTCAGACTTTTATGGTCAGAAAAGACCTAAAACTTTGCTCCATAGAGATAACATCTCCATATCTTCAGAGCAAATATTACCGCTGCCTACTCCAAATCATGATGGGGTAATTCCATTCATGTGGTCTTAATTGGCGAGATGCGTACGCTACCACGCGTCCCCCTTGCATTAAGACATACCAAGCCCACTCCCCGAGGTGTCAGAATACACCTCATATGGTTCTTCACTATCAGGAATAGTCAAGACTCGTGCACTTTTCAATCTGACCTTCAATTCCTAAAAAGCATTTTCACATTCGGCGTCCCACTGGAATCTGACTTCTTTCTTGGTCAACTGAGTTATCGGTGCAGCAATACTCGAGAAGTCTTTCACGAAACGCCGATAGTACCCTGCAAGTCTGAGGAAACTGCGAATCTCTGCTACATTCTTCGGCCTTTCCCACTGTAGCACAGTCTTGATCTTAGAAGGATCGACAGAGCTTCCTTGTCCTGAAATTACATGCCTAAGGAACTTCACTTCTGTTAGCCAGAAGTCACATTTGTCCTTCTTAGCATACAACTGGTGTTCACGAAGAGTTTGAAGAACAATTCTCAAGTGCTGCTCATGTTCTTCCCAAGTCTTCGAGTAAACCAGTATGTCATCAATGAAGACAATTACGAACCGATCCAAATACGACCAGAAAACACGGTTCATTAAGTCCATGAATGCCGCCGGGGCATTCGTCAGCCCAAAAGGCATTACAAGAAACTCGAAGTGCCCGTATTGAGTTCTAAAAGCAGTCTTCGGAATGTCCTCCTCCTTAATTTTCAATTGGTGGGATCCAGATCTCAAGTCAATCTTGGAGTAAAACTGTGATCCGCCCAACTGATCGAATAATTCATCGATCCTCGGCAGTGGGTATTTGTTCTTCACAGTTACCCTATTCAATTGACGGTAGTCAATGCATAACCAAAGAGATCCATCGTGCTTTTTCACAAATAGCACCGGTGCACCCCAAGGTGAAGTACTATTCCGGATATATCCCTTCTCTGCTAGCTCCTCAAGCTGCTTCCTTAATTCTCTCATCTCCGCCGGAGCCATCTGGTATGGAGGAATGGAAATAGGGGCCGTTCCCATAACCAAATCAATGCAGAATTCAATCTCCCGATCTGGTGGCAACCCCGGTAGATCCTCAAGAAATACATCTGCGAACTCATCTACTACAGGGATTCTCGCACTATCTCTAACTACCTCAAGTTCACCTTCCAAAGCAAGAAGGGAAGAAAAACAGGCTAGATTCCTCCGTCCCCCAACACCGTACTTCAACAGTCGTTCTCCCAGGACTGGATTCATATATGCCTGGTGAGAAATCACTATTCCAGACTTAGTCATCAAAGTCACCCTTCTACGGTAACAATCAACAATTGCACCGTATTCTGACAATCAATCCATTCCGAGGACCACGTCAAACAGACTCATCGGAAGGATAATTAAGTCGGCTCTCATTCGCTCACTCCCAATCGTGATTTCACACGATCTACACACACTCAACACCTCCACACATTCCAGTGGGGAGTTCAAAGTCATCGGGACTTCTGAATTCTCAGACTTCAGTTTCAAAGTCTGAACAAAAGAACTTGATACAAAAGAGTGTGTGACACCTGTATCAAACAACACGTGAGCAAAATAATGAGAGATTAGAATCATACCCTCAACCACCGCGTTGCTGGTCTGACCTCCTGAACTGCCTCCTGCCAGGGCATAAGCTTGCCTCTGCACTTTCCCTTTCCCTTTATCACCAACATTAGGCCGTTGGGTCGCTGGCCTATACTATTGCGGCGGAGGTGGTTATACCGGTCTCAGCGATTGGGGCCGAAATTGCTGGTTTCCGAATCGAATTCGGGTGCGGAAGCGTGGGGATGGAAAACAGCGGATCGTGTATAACAAAAATTTTCATAAAACTTTTGACATACTCTATAGATTATATTAATTTATGTACGAATAAATTAATCACATTAATTTACATGATTCAAGGATGAACCGAAAAAATACCTGGAAGCCGACTCGGATGATAACTTGAATTTCTTTGACCACGAACAGTCCTTACTCCAAGCTTTGTGTTTAGAATACCAAAGTCTTCCACGTCAATTCCTTGATTCCACGTAGACGTGTGTGTGGGCACACGTGAGACAAAACAGGTTTCTTAAACACTCGAATTTCCACAAACACCAACGCATGCACGATGTGGACTTTTTGGAGAAAAATATTTTGCTCTATTTTTCCTTTATGAGAAATTCGGCCACAACAAACTTAGGGCTGAATATATGTTAAAAATTGTCTATACAATTTTCTATCTTTCTCATATTTAAAGAGAAGAAGTCAAACTTCAAAATAGAATCAAATCCTTATCTCCAATTTGGAATTTGGAACAAAAAATCCCTTCTCCTTATGCACTTGGTGGCCGGCCACACTCTAGGGTTTTATCCCTGTGTGTGGCGCCTATCTCAAATAGGGAAGGAAGAGATTTTATCCTTTATCCAGTAGTCCAATTTTAATTCAGATTCAAATTCGAATTTAAGTCAAACTTAAATTAATTTGAATTCTAAATTGAACAACTTATCAAATAAGTTTAAATGGAAAAATCTAGATATGTTCAAATTCAAATTTAAATAATCACATTATTTAAATAATAATCAATTCTCAATTAATTATTTTCGAGTATTTAATTTTAGAATTCTGTAATTCTAAAATTCCCATTTTACCCTCTGTGTCTGGCAGAATTACTAGGACGACGCGGGGACTAATGGACCTATAATTATGAGCTCCAATAAAATTAATAATTAATTAAACACTTTAATTAATTAATTAATTC
>NW_010357978.1:139401-178406 GCF_000414095.1 Morus notabilis | reverse complement strand
CATTGATTCTCTAATGGATAGTGATTCATAAAACACATTCATGAACCAGAGCGCTCTTACTAATCCAAGTACCGAATCAACACTCAAGAGAATTATTTATCTGCTTCTTTCTCAAGAAGGAATGGATTCTATCTCGTATAATAACATTCCCAGCTACCTATTTCATTATGTCTCCAAAATACAAGGAATAGGATTCAGGGTCTCGGAATCCGTACCGAGTAAATCAAAAGACATAAATCCATAAATAGGAGTTTGTTAAGAACTCAGGATTAAGGTCATCCTATATATGACCATCGGTAGACTCAATTAGAATTTCTACGCTTAACGAAAATTATTAGAAATTCATATTGTGTCTGCGTCCATGTTCCACATAATCTCATTATGCGAAATACACTCATTCAATATCTCGTCATATTAACAGTGCGGATAACACCGTTCCATTCTAAATGGGAATGACATGTATTAATAATGTTTTAATTAAAGATTCTGAACTTTAATTAAATTCATTATGAACAATTACTTTTGATTATTATCCTTAAACATTATCCTCTCGTATACAACACTTACATACCATGTTTAAGGTTACATAAATAATCAAGGAATTTTATTTGATATTCATAAAATATTCATAAATATATGCACATAAAATGATGAATAAACTATTTTATTAAATAAATAATAAATATCCTTTTACATCTCATGCTTCTAGGACACTATTCCCAACAGAAATTGTGTATACTGAGGTGGTTAATAAGTTGGCACAGGAGGGTATGGCATCTGTTGTGGCTGATATGGTGGCATATACTGTGGTGGCCCCTCCTGACTGTATGAAGCGTCACTTTGGGCTTGTTAAGCAGGCGGCCGATTAGGACAATTCCTCCTAATATGGCCTACCTGCCCACAATGGTGACACTTGGGCCCATATGGAGCAATTTTGTCACTTCCTGACGAACTACTACCACTGCTAGTCACTCCCCCACCAGGCTGTCCTTGGTTGCAGTTCCTTCTACCACTCCGCTGTGGCCCGCCGGAAACAGATGGTCCGCCAGAGGCTGAAACTCATCCAACTAGTTCTTTACTTTGGTGATAGGCTATGTTATCCTGCTCCACCCTAGTAGCAGCAGCCACCAAATCCCAGAAATTCTGAATTCTCAAAGCCACCAATGATCTCCTCACAGAGTTCTTGAGGCCCTTCTCAAACTTAAGACATCTAAGGTGTTCAGATTCTATCAAAGATGGCACAAACCGGGATAGGTCATTAAACTTGGCCTCATACTCCCTTACAGACATGTCACCTTGCAGCAGAGACATGAATTCCAGCGCTTTTTCATCCCTATAACTCTGAGGGAAATACTGCTCATTGAACAGTGTCTCAAACTGTTCCCAAGTCAGTCCTGCAACATCTATTCTTCTCTTGACCTGTTTCCACCAAGTATTTGCTAAGCCCCCCATCTTGTATACCGCAAATTCCACCAAGTATTCATCTGGGACTTCCATAGTACTCAAGTGCTTAACTATGGAGTCAAACTAGAACTCTGCTTCCTGGGGTCCTCCCTCACTATTAAACGAGGGGATAGGCGCATGCCTAAATTCTCAGAAGTAACCCTGCTTCCTATCCCCAACCGGCCGCTTGTTTTGAGCTCTAGTGGCCATGCCTTGAAAGGCACCATACATGGCATCCAGATATCCCTGATTCTGTTATGCTGGTTGATTAGCTGGTCTACGGCGAGGCACCATTTCCTTTAATTGAAATAAAACTAGACTGTTCAGTGGATTATTGATGTCACACATGTATGTACAATCCTGAGGTTTCTTAACCTAGGGCTCTGATACCACTCTGTCACGCCCCCCAAACGGGGTGGGTGACGTGGAGCTCGATTATGGATTAATAAAGCAGATTACCAGATGAGCCCCACTTAACTCCATTAAAATATAACTAAATTAGAGAATCCCGAGCCTCTGACAACACACAGAGCTCCACCCCACAGGACATACAGTATCGTACATACATGGACATGTAAATAGTCAATTACAACAGACATTAACCACAGTCTAGTTAATCCAAATATTTCTAGAGTTTACAGAATTCTCAATTCCTTAAATTTTATGTTAGAGGATGAACACAATCCTCTCTTGTCCCTACAGCAGCAACACTCAGCTACTCCGTAGCAAATATCCGGCTACTATGCACCGCTCCTAGAATCTCCTGGGAGGGATTTAATACATTTAAAACATAAAACGTGAGCGAAAGGCCCAGTAGGAATAATTTGAAATGACTTAAAAATATATGAATATATAAATGTGCGAGTAAATAAATAAATGGGTAAATGAATAAATAGACATTCAGTTTCAACAAACAGCTGGAACCTCACATCCTTTTTCTCAAAGGAAATACATGTAAAATCTCCATATTACAGGCTTCAGCAAGTAATTAGTACATATTACTTACCGAACCAAGTGCCTCGCCTACCCGGACCGAGTTTCGGGTTCTGCCTCCGAGGATGCACTATCCGCATCCTATCTAGGCTTACAGCAATAGACTCTCTTACCAGTTCTTAAGATCTCTTAGTTTAAAAAATCATTCATTAACTTTCTGAATTCGTTATTATGACCCCACGAACTACTCAAGCCGCGGGCCCCATGACTGGGCAAGCCATGAGGTTCCATGACTAGACAAGCTATGGATTCCATACAGGACAAGCCATGGATTCCATAAACTAAACAAGCCACGGTTTTCAAAGAGTTTTTCTTTCGCAAACCAACCTCTTTCTTTAAAACATTTCCAAGGCCAAAATTCTTTTGAAATCAGGCTCACAAGGAAAAGGGATAGAAATCCTACCTCACACTATCAAAGCTGGGACTAGCGTTACCTTTTTCCGGCTTCCACTTCCTCAAGCCCCTCCAGTCTGAATCCTCAGCGATCACTTATGCAAGACAACACTTTAGGATTAATTCTCATTCCTAAAGCAATCCAATCTCAATTAGATACCAAGGTTTCCAATTAGTGTGCCCTAATCCATTTTCATATTTTAAATTATCATTCTAAGGGTTTTCAATCTCAAATCAAGGATTAAAGATGCTAATCCATTCATCTCAAGTCCCCAAATGAAGCTAATTTGGGTTCTTCCAAAAAACAGGGGTCAAAACAGGAATTTCACGCCAAACAGGGTTAGACCCTGTGTCAACCGGTGACAGAACAGTGCATCACCACCGGTCGACCTGTGGTGTACAATTCGGTCGACCGGACAGGTCGACCGGTCAGGCCAATGCAATCCGGTCGACAGCACCGGTCGACCGGTTACCATGTGATCCGGTCGACCGGACAGGTCGACTGGTGGCACCAGCTGCGCGAGAGAAGCTCGCAGAAACCAGTCTGAAAACCTACAATCTCAGTCCCAAATCAAAATATTTCAAGGGACAACTACTAGATCTGGGTTCTAGGTCCTGAAACAAGTCCAAAGAACCCAAGATCTCCAATTTTTACCAATGTTTTACTCAAAAACTATCAAAATCTATTTCGAACAAAAAATGAGTCTTAAATCCGAAAACTTAGGATTTCAAGAGAGGTTTTTCAGAAATCTTACCTTGAATCCTTCTTTTGATGTTGAAACTTCTTGAAACTTTCCTTTGGTTCGAAATTCAGTTGATTTGAAGCAAAAAAGGAAGAGAGAGAGAGTGTGAGAGAACGAGAGAGTGAGAGAGAAGGGTGCACGGGAAGGAAGGAAGGAAAAGAAAAAGAAAGAAAAGAAAGAAAAGAAAAAGAAAAAGAAAAGAAAATAGACTGGTACTAACATTTAAAGGAAACGGTTTAGAAATGCGCCCATATACATTTCTGGGTTAAAATAAAAAATTACTGAGAATATTTAAATACCTTGAAATTATTTAAACTCACACGTGTCAGAAATATTTATTAATTAAAACTCAATTAATTAAATCAGATTAGGCACACTAATAATCTCAATTACTTTTATTAATCTCATATAATTCTTCAGGGTGTTACAGTTTTAAGGGAGCAATTAGGGAAGCTAATTAAGTCTTGTTGAAGAAGCTTTTCTGTTAAGTTTTCTATTAGAATTTGTTAGAGATGTATACACGTGTAAACATCTTAGTGGATATAGTCTTGGTTAGTCAGAAGTTAATTCAGCTATTTATGGCTAGCTAATGCTGTACATTAAAGTCTCTCGAATCAATACACAATTCTTCAGATTACATTCGTTTTCTTCTTCTTGATACTCATGAATCGTGATTTATAACACCTTTTCACATTTGAATTTTTCTTTTGGCATGGAAGGTGTACAAAACATATATCTGCTTGAAAAAAAAAAAAAAAAATCCCTCAACAAAAAATAAAAAAAATAAAATAATGAGGTTAATAAAAGCTTCTATGTATCCTCTCGCCCCCCCCCCCCGCAACCGTCATCAACATCAGGTCCAACCCAACAACCAGAAATTATCATGTGGGAAGAACCTACATTCATATGATACGTTACTACTCCCCACTGATGTCTTAAGGGCGTCAAATGATAACTCCGATTTGTAGACGATATCGCATCAATAATGCTGCAGGAGATAGAAAGTTTTGTGGCTGCAAATGCAAACAAGGTTAGCTTGAGAGTTCAACATAAACAATGTGCAATGCACATATAGGTATGATAGATAATTGCATTTTGTCAAGTTCAGGATAGAACTAATATTCACAAGAGCAAGCAACAATATGTAATGCACAAATTTGTTAACTTATATTCTACTAGAAGACAATAAATTTGAAGAATTGAGTTTCCAACAACCAAGAATAATTCTAACTTCCACAAACGTTTCAAAGGCGTAAGGCGACTCTATGGCTACGGAAGCTAGAGCTTTAACCACTCGGGGATTTCAAATACAGCCTCCGATCAATGTTATTAGTAGAATGCCTGGATCACTAAGATACCTCAAAATCTACACACTGACACGACTCTTGATTCGTCGTATAACTATTCTGGAGTTCCTAGCTAAAGTCAATCAGGTCAACAATAATGAAATATTATCACTTTAATAGATTCATAGGAGGAATAGCAACGAAAGAAAAAAAAATCCGCCAAATTTTGGTTATGGGAAAGCAGTACATCAGCTGGATATATAACACTTCTTAAAAAGAAAAAAAAAACGTAGAGAATAGAATTTTTTTGAGAAGATCCAGTGTGCTCTTGGGGAAAACAAAGGTCTATTTACTCTTCTAAAGTTCTAACTTCTCTCTTCCTTGCTCTCTCATTAGATACTGTCCAAGAAATCTTCAAACTTTAGAACCGAACTGATGTTCAAGGAAACCAATATATTAAATCATAAATAAATAAATAAACACTTAATGTATTAAGTCCTGGGAAACAAAATTGAGAAACAAACCTGTAATGTAATTTGGTTGCCGTAAAGGTCTCACTAAAGGTGTTTTCTTTGGATGTAGTTCCTGAAACGGAAAGCAAGTCCGAGAAAAAAAGAAGCATCCAAGATCATCCACTTAGTCTAATCTGCTTGCAACATAAATGGACAATCCAGTTCATCATAACATGGAAATTCCATAACCTAAACAAAAATTTTCCATTCCAAAGTGTAGACATTTCTAACAAACCAACATTTTTACGCTGCACATCACAATTCAATACTCAGAATTCAAAATTCCACATGATAGCAACCTGAAAGAGAGAGAAACAAAGGGGGAAAATTCCATGTACATTGAAAAAAAATGACTAATTTTTCCTACTATTTTTTTAATTTGACTGTAAAAATGAGATTTTTCACGTCTAGTTACTGTGAATTCCTACTATCAACAACCCAAACGAACGGCACCCCACATCTAAAGCATGTCAAATCTACTCCAACAAAAGCACCACTCTACAAACTGCCACCACACGTAGAAGACGACGACAAGATGAATCCGAGAACCAAGTTTCAAGGTCAGAAACCCGGTAACATACCCAGAGGCGGTCCCAGAATTCCGGCCGACTCACTCTCTCCTTTTCTCTTTTTCTCGTTCTCTCTAGGGCCGGTTCTAAAAAAGTCTCAATCAAAATAATTGTTTTATATTGAATGTTTCACCTATCAAATAAAAATAATTTTTTTAGACGGTTTAGACGGTTTGATATTTTGAAAAATCAAATTAAACTAAATAACTTAACTAGCTTCTTTTCGGCATTCTTTACATGAGGCCCTAAAAAAAAATCCATCGCTTTGGGAGGGAGATATGGTAGGGAGGCTTTTTCTAACAAATTTTGGAGGCCAACGCTTTATGCAACCGTGCACTAGCGAGTATGAAGCCCTTGTGGATGGGTCTTCTCAATATCATGCTCCTTTAGATGGGGCTTCTATGCGGCTCGACGGTCTAAGACGGTGGTGGGAGTGGTTGCGGTCATCCTCGTGGCTTGGAGGCAGATGGGAGCTTCGGTGTTGTATGGATGCTTCAATTCTCCTTTCCTTAGGGCGGCGGAAGGAAACTGTGGCTTGGCTCCATTGTTAGTATCTTCTCATATCGCTTGGTTTGTTGTAACTCTCTCGTTCTTTCTTGGTGGCGGTCTGCTGTTTCTCGAAAATTCAATCGATGTATTTTGGGTGTCTCTTGTTTAAGTTTCTGGTTTTGTGTTTGGTGTGTAATAAAGGCGTTGTTGTCGCCATTTCTTAAGTATTGGTCGCAGGCGTGTGTTCAACTTTATTTTGTAATAAAAGAGGTGGTTTTCACCTTTCAGCTTTAATTGTGTATCCCGCCTAATTAAGTCTTTTACTGATATTGTGAGTCTTTAGGTATGTCATATTGCTTTTCTCCCTTCTATATGGGAGTTGGTATTCTGTTCTTCCAGAACTCGGAAGTTTATCTTGGTGAGAGGAGCTTTTTCAATTTGAGTCTTAAAAGTGCTCGTTTATAATGTGCCGTGGTCATCTCCTGTTTTCGGACCTCAAATGTACGTACGTCGTTATGATAAGTCATTAGCATTGCATTGTATTGTTTAATTCTTATTTTAAATGAAAATTTCCCTTAAAAGAATGTCAATAAAACAATATTTTCCTTTCTAGTCGAGGGCCAAAAAAATTCCTCGCCCTAAAAAAATAACAGTAGTGACCTGTCTTTCCTTCAAGTGGGCAAAAAACTGTAATAATTGACGTGAAATTTGTCAATCTAAATATATTAATATATATATTTAGTCGGGCCAAAAACATAAAGGGCCTGTTATTTGAATCATGATTTAAGTTTTGATACAAATATTGACGAGAATTTTTTCTTTTTTATTGAAATTCTTTGTGATTTAAATTCTTTACCCGAGGAAAACGAATAATGGTTACATGTACCAATTAACCCAAAAATGAAATAAAATCCACTACTTTACTATATTGATCTAGTATAATCCAGTCTGTACAATTTTGCTGGAAAATGAAGTAGTTTTACTGACTTCTCCTTGAACAGTTTAACTGACTTCTCAATTCCTACATCTTACCAAACAAGAATCAACTGCCAAAACAAGGACTAAAGAAGAGCCAACTCAGAAAACCAAGGACTAACCGAAAAGTTTGCAGAAACAATGAAAATACTTCCAACAATCAACAAGTTCTTACTGCATATCATATGTAAAGCCTAAGACTTCAGGGAACGCACTTCGTTGGCCAAGTATTCAAGCAATGATGCTACTTCGTCTAACTCCTTATTACGCTTGTTTCGATCAATGAGGCCCTGCTCCCGTAGGTCCTCTAGGAATTTCTTTACAAGTGGCAATTCCAAGATTTTGTTGTCTCCCTCATACTTGCAAAGTGCCAGTAACACTTCCGTGCCATCCAAGCCCCAATCTTTATACTTCTTCAAAAACAGTAGTAGAGCAAGCTGGTTCGCCAAGGGGTGAAGACCATTGGACTCTTTGTAATCTGCCATGCCCTTGTAAAGGTCCATTCTCTTCTTTGAATCAGAAGCTATGCCAACTAGACCATCACTAACCGTTGGAGTGGATGAGGTCTGTTTTCCAAGGAAATAGCTTCTTATCACGTTTGCAGGCTCCTCTTGCAGCTCAGACTTTTCCAACAATTGAAGTAGACCCATAGCATCGCGTAAAGTCTCCACCTCCAAAATTTTAACCTTCCTTTCCAGAGCAAAATATTCCAAGGCTTCCTCTCCTTGTTGCTTCTTTTCTTCACTTCTATGGGTTGTAGCCGATGTTCCAGCAGCCTTTTCGTCATTCTTTCCCAAATAAGCAAGCGCTTGTCTGAATACACAGTTCTGCCCTAATTGAGATCTGTGATCCATAGCCTGAACATAACGGTTCTGCCCTAATTGAGATCTGTGATCCATAGCCTAAACATAAAATTTATCTTTGTTATTTCAATTCAAATAAAGCTACATAACAAGGTCTCAAAAAAAGTAATTAAAAAGCCCACTAAGGATGATTGCCAGCACCCATGTACTAAAATTCCAAGTGTTTTCAACACCACATTCAAAACCCATTTAAGGATGATATGCCAGCACCCATGTATTAAAATTCCAAGAGTTTTCAACACCACATCCAATTGCTACTGTTTTTTTTTTCCCTTTTTTTTTTTCTTTTTTAATAAGAAAAAGCCTTTCCTTGATAATCAACAAATAATCATCAATTACAAGTAAAGAGGACGAGGAATCCTCAAAGCAAAAACGAAAAAGAAAAACAACAAGAAAAGAGAGAACAAAAGGAATCCCAGAAAGCATTGGCAATTGCTATTTTGACAAATACAATAATGACCAGATGCTAAGAATTGGCACTAGAAAGAACTTGGTAAAAGAACTTGAATCTCATGATAACTTGAGGAATCCCGAAAAATGATAAAGGTTGCACTTAATGTATTTGTTTGTTTAATTGTTTTCTTTGCACCAAATTTGATAATGCATGTTCAGTCCATATTAAAATTATACAACTGAGACTGAAAACTGGGCCTTTTTTCCTTTCACAATGACGTATTACTATTTGAAATGAGTCAGTGCACAATATACAGAGATATTTATTGATTGCAGGCTTTCTTTATTTTTATTTTTTTAAAAGAAAAGCCTTTTCATTGAAGATCAATTACAAGCACCAAAGCAGAAACACAGATAGACAAAGACAGTGGGGCTGATTCGCCCATTTGAACCTTCAGATATGATGAAAGATGATAATTCTCAAAACAAAAAGAAGATAAAAAGCATAATTATAGTTAAAAATATAACCCTAAAATGTTGCAGTTTTTTCTAAACATATATAGGAATCACATTAAGGCGGAAGTACAGGAGACCTTTTCCCCGGAAAATTGCTTCCAAGAAAAAGTTTCCACAGGAAACAATGTGGAAACAATCGCTGAATTAAGAATTGCATTTTTACTCGGACTAAGGGCTTGGCCCATGATTGCAGTACTCATTTACGGGCAAGGGGGCAACGTCAGAGATATCGGAACATAAAAGAAAATCAAAATGAGGAATCACATAAAAGAAAACTTGCGTAAAATATCCAATTCAAAGAAAAAAGAACCTTTCTTTGAGAATTGTTGAGAAAATAAAGGAAAAAAAAAAATCTGCAAGCTATAAGGAAAGAAACGAAAGTACGTGAGAGAGTACCTGTAGTGGGGTTAAGAGTTGAGAGACTAGCGTTGGGTATTGCGATCGAAAAGTGTTCTTGAGAATTTTCTTCAAAAAATTAAAAAAAAAAAAATGTTCAGACACAGAAGTACTATGAAGGAAAAAAAAATCTGCAAGAAACGAAAGTACGCGAGTACCTGTAGTGGGGTTAAGAGTTGATAGACTCGCGTTGGGTATTGCGATCAAAAAGTGTTTTTCCTTGAGAATTTCTTGAGAAAATTAGGATAAAAAAAAAAAAAAGGTTCAGAAACAGACGTTTTATCAAGGGAAAAAAATCTGCAAACTATAGACAAAGAAACGAAATTGCGTGAGGGAGTGATACCTGTAGTGGAGCTGTGTACGATCTTTTGAGGAGAGAAAATATATTCAATTGTACACGTTGAAAAGAAACGAAAATGAGACCGTTGAGACCGTTGAAATTGTTTGCTTTCCGATATAATTTTCTCTGTTTTTTTTTTCCTACCATTGGTTTTTTTTTTTTATTCTCCCTACAATTGTTTTTTATTTTTTATTCTTTTATTAATAAATCTTTATCTTTGAAAAAAGGACACGTCATTAAACTGCCAATAAGTGTTTCATTTGTTTTTTCTTGGAACCTTTTAGACCTTGAAAAAAAAAAGACAAAGAAAAATGCAAAATAAAGAAAGAAATAAAATAAACTAAAGTAAAGCTCAAGGACTTAATACGGTTAACAAAAAGGTCGGTTAACAAAAAGGTCATCCTAGTATTATTCCTGTCCAAGAACGCATAACTGCAAAGTTCTAA
Source organism: Morus notabilis (assembly GCF_000414095.1). Classification (NCBI taxonomy): domain Eukaryota; kingdom Viridiplantae; phylum Streptophyta; class Magnoliopsida; order Rosales; family Moraceae; genus Morus; species Morus notabilis. The sequence goes on along the minus strand of NW_010357978.1, from coordinate 168,049 downwards.
TAGGTATGATCACACCTATTGACTTTTATGCGAGTCAAAAGCAACAAAAGGGGGAACTACATCTCACTGCCTAGAGAGAGAAGCTCTCCCTTCTCTCTAGAATTCTGAGGGTCGTAGATTTGGTTTCTTTTATTATCACTCGAATTAGAGAAATTAAAATTAGGATAACTTCCAATTATTGTTATCTAGTTATTTGTTTTTTAAATAAGGAGATAAGGAGATATCTTAAATCTCCTTAATAGCTAGTACTTATCTCTTAAGTTAGGATTTATCTATTACTAGAATTATGGGATTAAGTGGCAGGAGTGTTGTCATGCTTACCTACAAATACTAGTAGTCTTTTACCAAACGAATAATAAGAAAGAATATTTTTTTTTTGCTCTCTAAAAACTACAATCACTATGGTGGTTAAGAGGCTGAGTACCGGGTAATGGCGCAAGGAGTATGTGAGATGTTGTGGTTAAAAAAGATCCTTGAAGAATTAAATCGACCGATGGAGATGCCTATGAAACTATACTGTGATAACAAGGCTGCTATTAGTATTGCCCATAACCCAGTGCAGCATGATAGAACAAAACACATTGAGATCGACAGACACTTCATAAAAGAGAAGATAGAAGCAGGGGCTATTTGTATGCCGTTTGTTCCAACATCACAACAAATAGCTGATATTCTTACTAAGGGGTTGTTCATAACCAACTATGAATTTCTTATTACCAAGCTAGGCATGATAGATATCTATGCACCAGCTTGAGGGGGAGTGTCGAATTAGAGAAATTAAAATTAGGATAACTTCTGATTATTGTTATCCAGTTAGGATTATTTGTTTTTTAAATAAGGAGATAAGGAGATATCCTAAATCTCCATAATAGCTAGTACTTATCTCTTAAGTTAGGATTTATCTATTACTAGAATTATGGGATTAAGTGGCAGGAGTGTTGTCATGCTTACCTATAAATACTAGTAGTCCTTTACCAAACGAATAATAAGAAAGAATATTTTTTGTTCCTCTCTAAAACTACATGGTATCAGAAACCAGGGTATATCCTTCTACATTAAACCCTAATGGCTAAAATAGCCATAACCGGAGCAAGCAAGTCGTCTTCCTCGGGAGTCACAGTAGAGAATGTGCAATCTGAGACCACTGTCATAAACAGTGGTCTGGATTTTTCCACATCGAATTCATTCCTTCAAATTACCGTTCACAAATTAAATGGTAAAAATTACCTAGAGTGGGCTCAGTCTGTAAAACTTGCAATTGATAGCAGAGGCAAACTCGGACACCTGACTGGAGAAGTAAGCAAACCAGCCATAGACGACCCTAACCTGAAAAAATGGCGATTAGAGAATTCACTGGTAATTGCGTGGCTTATCAACTCAATGGAGCCAGCAATTGGAAAGCCGCATCTTTTCTTACCTACTGCCAAAGACGTATGGGAAGCAGTGCGTGATATGTACTCGGATCTGGAAAACTCCTCACAAGTCTTCGAGTTAAAATCGAAGCTATGGCGATCAAAACAAGGAGATCGGGATGTTACAGCATACTACAATGAGATGGTCACATTATGGCAAGAGTTATACTTGTGCTATGAAGATGAATGGGACTGCCCTACTGATAGTGTACGGCACAAAAAAAGAGAGGAGAATGATCGAGTTTTTGTGTTCTTAGCAGGACTTAATCTTGGACGAGGTAAGAGGAAGGGTGCTGGGCAGAAAGCCTTTACCATCTATTAGAGAGGTATTCTCGGAAGTTAGGAGGGAGGAGGCTAGGCGAAAGGTGATGTTGACTAATCAAGAACCGAGGCCCAACCTGGAAGCAAAAAACTCGGCTTTGACCTCTAGAGGACCTGATTCGAATGGAGAAAAGAAGAAAAAACCATGGTGTGATCACTGTAGAAAACCGTGGCATACAAAAGAGACATGTTGAAAACTCCATGGCAAGCCCCAGAATTTCAAGAAGAAGAATGCAGGTGATAGCAAGGCATTCCCGACCGTGAGTGAAGATTCTCAGAAACAACAAATCAATTCAGAGATACCCCAATTCACAAAGGAACAACTAGATCACCTGTACAAACTCTTTCAATCTCCACAATTCTCAAACCCTTCTTGTTATTTTGCTCAAAAGGGTAATTTTCTCACTGCAGCTCTTTCTAGTATAAAATCAAATTTGTCATGCCCATGGATCATTGACTCAAGAGCCACAGATCATATGATTGGTTCTTCAAAACTATTCTCTACCTATAAACCATGTGCAAGAAACAAAAAAATCAAAATTGCAGACGGGGACAGGATCAGTCATAATCTCTCCTTTCATCACACTTCATAATGTTCTTCATGTTCCCAATTTATCTTGTAACCTCCAATCCATAAGCAAAATAACTCATGATCATGAATGTCGAGCTAATTTCTATCCTTCTTATTGTGAGTTTCAAGAACTAACCTCGGGGAGGACAATTGGCAATGCTAGAGAGATTGATGGACTCTATTTCTTTGAAGGCAGAACCGAGTCTAGAAAGCCATCACATAGTACTTGTCTTGAATCTATTTTGGTTGCTAGTAGTGATGAAATAATACTATGGCATTATAGATTAGGCCGTCCAAGTTTTCAATATTTAAAATATTTATTTCCTACTTTATTTAGAAATAAAAATATGTCCTCATTTCAGTGTGAATTTTGTGAGTTAGCTAAACATCATCGTACCTCATTCCCATCACAGCCATTTAAAGTTTCAAAACCATTCTCATTAATACACAGTGATGTCTGGGGGCCTTCACGAATCACAACACCCACTGGGAAAAAATGGTTTGTCACCTTTATAGATGACCACACAAGGGTAAGCTGGGTTTATCTACTAAAAGAAAAATCAGATGTGGAAGAAGTCTTTAGAAATTTTTATACCATGGTGTTGACACAATTTCAAACTAAAATTCAAATTTTTCATAGTGATAATGGAAAAGAGTATTTTAATAAAGTCTTAGGAAAATTTTTCTTAGAAAAAGGCATAGTTCACCAAAGCTCTTGTAATGATACCCTTCAACAAAATGGAATAGCCGAATGCAAAAATAAACATCTATTGGAAGTAGCTAGGGCTTTACATTTCACAAATAAAGTTCCTAAATACCTTTGGGGTGAAGCTATTCTAACGGTTACATATCTCATAAACAGGATGCCCACTAGGATATTAAAATTCAAAACGCCTTTACAAGTGTTCCTAAGTTGCTATCCTACATCTAGGCTGTCATCTACGTTACCTTTAAAGATATTTGGGTGCACTGCCTTTGTCCATATTCATGATCATAACCGGGGCAAACTTGATCCTAGGGCTAAAAAATGTGTTTTTGTAGGATATGCTTCTACTAAAAAAGGATATAAATGCTTTGATCCAATTTCAAAAAAAATGTTTGTAACCATGGATGTAATGTTTTTCGAATCCAAACCATATTTTACTACTCATCTTCAGGGGGAGAACACAAGAGAAGATGCAAGAGAAGTTAATGATGTGTTTGAAATAGAATCAACCGATTCAATCCATTTTTTCCATCCGAATAATCCTAATAATAAGGCTACAACAAACTCGGATTTACAACCTGAAAATAAGGATGGAAATAATGCTGATTCTTTGAACGAAACAATAGATGTTTTAAATACTGAAAACCCAGATTGCAGTAGCACAGGCAATAGAGACAAAACAAGTACTAAGAGTCCAGAACTCTTGGTTTACTCGAGGAGGAAACAAAGATCAAAGGAACAAAGTCTTAATCCTCTACAAAGCCATGAGTCCAAACCAATGGAAGAACCAAACTCATCTGAGTATCCAGGTACCAATCAATCTGATCAGTGTCAACCTGTTCAGTCTATCTCTAATCCTAGTCCTGAGTCCTTTGATGATCTTAATGTCCCTATTGCTACTCGCAAGGGTGTACGGTCTTGTACCAAACATCCCATGTCTAACTATGTATCTTATAAAAATCTTTCTCCTTTGTTTTTTGCATTTACTTCACATATATCTTCTGTGGAGATACCAAAGAGTGTACAGGAGACTTTATAGGTTTCTGAGTGGAGAAAGGCTATTTCTGAAGAGATCAGTGCTCTTGAGAAAAATCACACGTGGGAGGTGATGGATTTGCCGAGAGGGAAGACAGCAGTGGGGTGCAAATGGGTGTTTACCATCAAGTATAACTCAGATGGATCTCTCGAAAGGTATAAGGCACGGTTGGTGGCTTAAAGGTTTTACTCAAACCTACGGCATCTATTATCTCGAGACCTTCGCTCCAGTAGCAAAGTTAAATACCGTAAGGGTACTCCTTTCAATTGCAGCAAACCTCGATTGGCCGCTTCAACAATTAGATGTGAAGAATGTGTTTCTAAATGGAGATTTGGAGGAGGAAGTGTATGGATCCACCACCGGGATTTGACAAACACTTTGGATCCAAGGTATGTAAGCTAAAGAAATCACTTTACGGGCTCAAGTAATCTCCAAGAGCTTGGTTCGAACGATTCACTCGATCTATAAAGAATCAAGGCTATGTTAAAGCTCACAGTGATCACACTATGTTCACGAAGCACTCCAATGATGGAAAGATCGCAGTTTTGATAGTATATGTGGACAAAATTATTCTTACTGGGGATGATGTTACTGAAATGAATCAGCTAAAGGAAAGGCTGGCTTCAGAGTTCGAGATTAAAGACTTGGGATCTCTAAGATACTTTCTTGGAATGGAAGTGGCTCGTTTAGAAAAGGGTACTGTTGTCTCGTAGAGAAAATACATTCTTGATCTTCTCAAAGAAACCGGAATGAGTGGGTGTAGACCGGCTGATACTCCAATGGATCCTAATCAGAAGTTGGGAGATACTAAGGATGGAAATCCTGTAGATACAACTCGGTACCAGAAGTTGGTAGGAAAATTAATTTATTTATCCCACACTCGGCCGGACATTGCATTCGCAGTTAGTATGGTAAGTCAGTTTATGCACTCACCATATGAAGAACACCTTGAGACAGAATACCGAATTCTGAGATATTTAAAAAGTACTCCAGGAAAAGGACTTTTCTTCAAGAAGAATGAGCAGAGGACGATTGAAGCATACACAGATGCAGATTGGGCAGGCTCAGTTACAGACGGAAGATCTACATCAGGGTACTGTACTTATGTATGGGGAAGTTTAGTCACTTGGAGAAGCAAGAAACAGAACGTGGTAGCATGAAGTAGCGCAGAGGCTGAGTACCGGGCAATGGCTCAAGGAGTATGTGAGATGTTGTGGTTACAAAAGATCCTTGAAGAATTAAATCGACCGATGGAGATGCCTATGAAACTATACTGTGACAACAAGGCTGCTATTAGTATTGCTCATAACCCGGTGCAGCATGATAGAACAAAACACGTTGAGATCGACAGGCACTTCATAAAAGAGAAGATAGAAGCATGAGCTATTTGTATGCTGTTTGTTCCAACATCACAACAAATAGCTGATATTCTTACTAAGGGGTTGTTCAGAACCAACTATGAATTTCTTATTACCAAGCTAGGCATGATAGATATCTATGTACCAGCTTGAGGGGGAGTGTCGAATTAGAGAAATTAAAATTAGGATAACTTCCAGTTATTGTTATCCAGTTAGGATTATTTGTTTTTTAAATAAGGAGATAAGGAGATATCCTAAATCTCCATAACAGCTAGTACTTATCTCTTAAGTTAGGATTTATCTATTACTAGAATTATGGGATTAAGTGGCAAGAGTGTTGTCATGCTTACCTATAAATACTAGTAGTCTTTTACCAAACGAATAATAAGAAAGAATATTTTTTTTTCCTCTAAAAACTACAATCACTATGGTGGTTATAGACTTAAACCGGTTTTTTCATGAATTTAGAATAGGTTCGAAACTTTACTGGATTTCTTTAAGCAACGATGGAGGTTCAGTGAGATTGGAAGAGTTTCTTCGGAACTCGAGATTTTTTATCTCAGTTTACTTGGACGCAGTAACGTGGATATGTCAAACGTTGGAATTCATTTGCGGAAACGAGAAAGTTGAAGGCTTTAAGAAGTTTAACGGTTCACAATATGTGGTCATTGTCGAGGTTCTTACGAATGCAAGAGGGGAATATCTGAAAATGGTGGAGGTGTAAGGAACATAATACTTCCAGGGGACAGCAAGAAGACTGGATGGAACATTCTCATGAACAAATTAAACAGACTAATGGGGAGGGCAAAGTTTTTTTCAAGATAGGGGGAGAATTGAAGAGACTTCGGGGAGAAACAACTTATGCCAGACACAGAAGTAAGAGACAGGACAACAGAAGCACAAAGGGTCTTGCTTGGAAGGAAACCATGGTGATCAGGCAAGTCATGGAAGAAGGCTGTGGTCATTTATGAAATAAACTGGAGAACCCATTGGAGATGGAAAGGTTATTGGAAGAAAAGTCTCTGTCCCAAAATAAGAGGTATCTAGCAAAGATGGAACCAGTAACTGTTGGATAGCAGGTATAGACGGTCTACCCCTTAATCTCTGGAATATTCATTTGTCTGAAGGTCATTGGAGAAGCTCGCGGAGGCCTTCTGGAAATCACTCCAGAAACTTTAAATCGGAGTTTTCTCCAAAAGAACATTGCCCTTGAAGAAGAAGAGAGGGGAAGACGCGGTTTCTACCATGTCTAAAACCCTTTTCTAGATCACTTAGATGAATTGCTAACTCAAGTTTTTTAAGAGAGAAGGCATGCACAGAAAAACGGAAAAGTGTATACACACAAAAAACAATCGCAATGCAAGAACTAATTTTTATAAGGCAGGACAGTAAGCCAATGGTTCCACTTCCAGTTTTATTTTATGAGGGAAAAGAAAGCTGTTATAGAATTCTTGGCGTGTATTCTCATAGAACACCCCGAATATTTTGCCCTTTCTTCAAAATTAAGGGGTACTGTTAGAATATAAACCAAACCAATACAAGGTAAGAGAGGATGAGTAGTCCTCAATTGAGAAATAAAAATAGACAAGAGTTACTTCCTAACCCAGAAACATGAAAACAAAAGAGTAAAATAGAAACTAGTCATTGAACGAAATGCTTGTCAGGTGACAAGAAAAGTAAAATCAAGAGTAGAAATTAGCCAAGGAACTCTACTTGCAAAAATCAGAGAAAGAAAGAAAGAAATTGAAAGGAATTTCATTTACCGTTGTCTTTTGCATTAACTTGAGGCTCAGAGAATGGAAATGTCCCAACATCATCCACTAGCAACAAATCTGATGACTAAATTAACAAAGGATTACTAGCCGGGGAAAACATACACAATCTAATTTTTAGATATCTTATATATAGGCCCAAACTCTGCCTCTGTATTTGTATAGCCGGTCCCAAGCCCGGGTAAAGGAGGAGGGTTGCGGTAGGTTGACGGCTAGCGTAAAAATAAGTCACTCTCATGAATTTCACTCATAGAATCTGTTGGGGTGTTCCCTATGTGCGACGCACTATGCCGGGCCCCGGGTATAGTGTTAAATAGGCAAGGAGGGTCTTCATACATTCATGGATGGGTGTAGGGGAAAAGCGAGCCCATGCACCATGTCGGGCCCCGAATATGGTGAAAAATATGCAAGGGGGGTCCTTGCACATTCATGAATGTGTGCAAGGGGCGGAGCTAGCCCATGATAGGAAAATTCGTTTAGGTAGTTGGAATGTAGGTTCTTTAACTAGTAAATTTATGGAGTTGGTAGATGTTATGGTAAGAAAAAGAATTAACATTTTATGCTTACAAAAAACGAAGTGGACAGGAGAAAAAGCAAAGGAGATTGAAAATATAGGACACAAGTTATGGTATACAGGTTGGGAAAGGAATCACAATGGAGTTGGTATTCTAGTGGACAAAACTGTGAAGGATGACGTTGTTGAGATTAAGCGAATAGGGAATAGAATTATTATGCTCAAATTGGTACTAGGAAATAAGTCCATCTATGTAACTAGTGCTTATGCTCCACAAATAAGATTGGATGCAGAAACTAAAGTCAACTTCTGAGAAGACATGAATGACTTAGTGTGTCGTATAGACAATGAGGATAGCATTTTCATTGGAGGAGATTTCAATGGGCATGTTGGTAAGGATAGGAAAAACTTCGAAAGGATCCATGGTGGTTTTGGTTTTGGAGCTCGAAACGAAGAAGGGAAATCTATTTTGGAATTTGCGTTGGGACATGATTTTATCATAACAAACACATTTTTCAAGAAAAGAGATTCTCACTTTATAACTTTTAAGAATGGAAGGAACTTAAGCCAGATAGATTATTTTCTCACCAGGTATAGATATCGTTTTTTATGTAAGAATTGTAAAATAATTCCTAAAGAAGTACTAGCCACCCAACTTAGGTTAGTGATCTTAGATGTGAGCATTAAGTTTTGCTATAAAAGGATTAAGATAAACCACCTCCCATGAACTCGTTGGTGGCATTTGACGGGAATAAAGCAATTGGCTTTTAAAGAGAAGTTGTGAGATGAGGCTATTTGGTCATTTGTAGGTGATGTAAATACTATGTGGGATGCCATGGCCAGCTGCATGAGAAAAGTGGCAAAGGAGGTACTAGGGGAATCTAGAGGTAAAGGCCCTCCTGGAAAAGAAACTTGGTGGTGGAGTGAGTAAGTTCAAAAGGCTATTAGGACCAAGAGGGATTTATATAGAGATTTACCAAAACGTAAGGATGTTGAAACTTTTACTAAGTACAAAGAAGCGAAGAAAGAAGCTAAGCGAGCAGTTGGTAAGGCTCGTTCTACTTACTTAGATGAGGTATATAGGAAACTTGGGACTAGCGATGGAGAGAATGATATATATAAACTAGCTAAGATAAGAGAAATGAAGTGTCAGGACCTAAATCAAGTGATGTGTGTTAAGAATGATACGGATCAAGTTCTGACAAGAGATAAAGACATTAGGGAAAGGTGGAGTTACTTTGAGAAGCATTATAATGATGATCATGCGATAGAGTTTGACAATCTTAGGTCACAAGGAGAACTTAATGTGATGTATACAAGAGGAATTAGAGTCTCGGAAGTTAAAACTGCGCTACAGAAGATGAAAAAGGGGAAGGCATGGGCCAGATGATATTCCAATAGAGGTTTGGATGGCGTTAGGAGATGTTGGAATTGTGTGGCTCAGTAAGCTTTTTAATGAGATACTAAAGAAGAAGCATATGCCTGATGCATAGAAGAAAAGTATTCTTGTCCCCATCTTCAAGAATAAAGGAGATGTGATGAATTGTAACAATTATAGGGGCATAAAGTTAATAAGCCACACTATGAAACTTTGGGAGAGAGTTATCGAATAGAGATTAGGGCAACAACTACCATCTTAAGTAACCAATTTGGCTTCATGCCAGGCAGATCAACCACAGAAGCCATTTTTCTTCTTAGGATGCTGATGGAAATGTACAGAGAAGCCAACACGGACTTACATATAGTCTTTATAGATTTAGAAAATGCATATGATAGGATGCCGAGGGAAGTTTTATGGTGGGTGCTAGAAAAGAGAGGAGTGCATGTGAGGTATATTAAGGTAATTAAAGACATGTACGATGGGGTGGTCACGAGTGTGAGAACTGCTGGAGGCTACACGACAAAGTTCCCCATTCGGATCGGCCTTCATCGAGGATCTGCTCTTAGTCCTTATCTTTTCACCATCGTGATGGATGAGCTGACAAGAGAAATCCAAGATAGAGTTCCTTGGTGTATGCTTTTTGCAGATGATATAGTTTTAGTTGATGAACATAGGGAAGGAGTTAACCGTAAGTTAGAAATGTGGAGACAGACTCTCGAGATGAAAGGATTTAAGTTAAGTAAGACGAAAACTGAATACATGCATTGTAGGTTTAGTAACTCAAGTAATCAGAGTGATGAAATTTCTTTAGATGGTGTGGAGATTGGAGCTTCTAGAAAGTTTAGGTACCTTGGGTCTATAGTACAGTACCAAGGAGATACAGAAGAGGATATTCAACATAGGATTAAGGCAGGGTGGGGTTAAGTGAAAGAATGCTATAAGAGTTTTATGTGACGGCAAGATGCCTATTAAGTTGAAAGGAAAGTTCTATAGAACTGTAATCCGCTCAGCTATGTTATATGGTAGTGAATGTTGGGCCATTAAGAGACAACATATATCTAAGATGAGTGTGGCAGAAATGCGTATGTTAAGATGGATGAGTGGTCATACGAGAATAGACCGCATAAGAAATGAAGTTATTCGTAGTAAAGTAGGTGTAGCACCAATCAAAGATAAGGTGTGCAAAGGCCGCTTGAGGTGGTTCAGACATGTCCAACGTAGACCGCTAGAAACACCAGTTCGTGCTTGGGATGACATTCTTATACCTAATACTAGGAGAGGGAAAGGTCGACCAAGAATTACGTGGACCGAAGTCGTTAGGAAAGACATTCTAGATCTAGGCCTTCAGGAAAGTATAATTTCGAACAGAGCCGTGTGGAAAAGTGAAATCCATATAACCGACCCCAATTAAGTTGGGATTAAGGCTTCTTGTTGTTGTTGTTATACTCAAACCATGCGAGTCACCGCGAGAATGGGAAAGGTACCTCTCACGATTCTCATTGATACCGGTTCTACTCACAATTTTCTCCATGAACCCCTTGCCAGGATAGCCGGCCTTCAAACAGAGGCAAATTCATCCTTGTGAGTAGTGGTGGCTAACGGGAAAAGGATACGAAGCCCAGGGGTGTGTAAAGAGGTAACACTCAACATTCAGAATACTTAATTTCTTGTTGATTTTTACTTAATTGTACTAGAAGGGTGTGACACTGTGTTGGGTGCGTAATGGTTGCAAACTTTGGGTCCCATAGTGTGGAATTTTGCCACAATGGAGATGAGTTTTGCGGTGGGGGAAAAAAGAGAGACACTCGTGGGGGTGGGACAACACGAGGCGAAACAGGTGGGAGCTCGAGCAGTGGACCGAGCCCTAAAGAGGGGTAATGAAATCGGGCTATTACTACAGATTCAGGTGTTGGAAGAGAATAATGAGAAAGGGTCTGAAGTTGGAGAATGGGAACCTTGGGTGCAAAAAAATCCCACTGTGTTTGGAAAACTTAAAGGCCTACCCCCTAAGCGGAGTCATGACCATCGCATTCCCCTGTTGCCTGGAAGTGGGCCAGTGAGCTTGCAACCCTACCGATACCCCAACTACCAGAAACAAGAGATCGAAAAGATGGTCGATGACATGCTACAACAAGGAATCATACAAGTTAGTCGCAGCCCTTATTCCTCCCCAGTTTTACTCATCAAGAAACATGACAGGACTTGGCAGTTCTATGTAAATTACCGAGGGTTGAATAAGATGACTGTCAGGGATAGGTTCCCTATACCGGTCATTGAAGAACTGTTGGATGAATTAAAGGGAGCTCAAATTTTCACCAATCTGGACTTACGATCCGGATACCACCAAATTTGGATGGAGAAGACTAACATAGAGAAGACTGCCTTCCGTACTCATCGCGGGCATTATGAATTTTTAGTATTGCATTTTGGGCTTACGAACGCCCCGTCTACTTTCCAAAGTTTCATGAATGAAGTGTTTGAAGAAGTATTGAGGAAATTCGTTCTAGTATTCTTTGACGATATCTTAATTTACAGTCCTAATCGGGTTTCGCACGACCACCATTTGAAGAAGTTGTTCAGGATTCTGGAAGCACACCAGCTAGTGGTCAAGAGGGAAAAGTACTCGCTGGCCAAGGAAGAAGTCCACTATCTCGGCCATATCATTTGCATTAGGGGAGTGAAGGCCGACCTTATGAAAGTAGAAGCCATGAAGACTGGCCGCTTCCTAAGAATGTAAAAGGGCTCCGCGGTTTCCTGGGGTTACTGGGCTATTACCGCCCTTTCATAGTGGGTTATGGGCAAATAGCTAGGCCCTTGACAGAGTTGCTAAAAAAGGGGGGGTTTACTTGGAATGGAGAGGCTACTGAGGCCTTTGATAGATTGAAGCAGGCAATGACCAAGGCACCTGTATTGATCCTTCCCGATTTCACCAAAGAGTTCGTGGTGGAGTGTGATGCCTCGAAGCATGGAGTGGGGGCTGTCCTCATGCAGCATGAACGCTCCATTGCTTTCTTTAGCACTGCCCTAATGGGAAAAATGTGTTCCTTTCCGCCTATGAAAAAGAGTTGCTGGCCCTAGCACTCACAGTCCAACATTGGAGGCCTTATCTTCTGGGGTGGCAATTTCGAGTCCGGACTGACCACAACAGCCTTAAATATCTATTGGAGCAGCAAATTACCACGGAGATGCAACAAAAGTGGATTATCAAATTGATGGGCTATGATTTTGTTATTGAATATAAGCAGGGGAAGTACAATCAAGTGGCAGATGGGTTGTCTAGGAGGGAAGAACCAGTGACACTATGTGCGGTAACACTTCATAAACCAACATGGTGGGATTCAGTGTTGGAACTTAATGAGACTAGTGATGAGATCAATGAGTTGACAATGAAGGTGAAGAAAGGGGAATTGGGTATGCCATGGTCAATCAAGGAAAAAATGCTCTTCTTCAAGGATCGAATATATGTGCCAATGGACTCAGAATTTATTCCTATTATTCTGCAACAATATCATGATTTCGGCCACTAAGGGTTCTATAAAATAGTGCAGCGCATCAAGGAATGTTTCCATTGGAAAAATATGAAGGAGAGGGTCAAGGATTGGGTACAAAAGTGCGACACTTGTCAGTGAAACAAACATGACCAGCAGTTACCGGGAGGACTCCTGCAGCCGCTACCCATCCCCCACCAAATCTGGTCTGATATCTCAGTGGACTTCGTGGAGGGGCTTCCTAAGTCCAAAGGAAAATCCATTCTACTGGTGGTAGTGGATAGACTAACTAAGTATGGCCACTTCCTACCTCTGGCACAACCATATACGGCCGAGACGGTGGCCTAATTATTTTTTGAGCAGATATTTCGTCTTCATGGCCTGCCACAATCGATTGTCTGCGATTGGGATCCTACTTTCACCAGCCACTTTTGGACTAAATTATTCCACCTCTAGGGGACTAGTTTCAAATTCTCATCGGCATATCACCCTTAAACGGACAGGCAGACATAAGTTGTCAATCGAACCATTGAGATGTACCTCCGATGGCTCACAAGAGCTAAACCCAAGGATTGGGTTTGGTGGGTCCCTTGGGCTGAGTATTGCTACAATACCAGTTGGCACTCTGCCACCAAGACTACCCCTTTCGCGGCAGTCTATGGAAGAGCTCCCCCAACCCTTCTAAGCTACGTGGCAGGGACAACTGACTTGATAGAAGTGGATGAAACATTGCGAGCAAGGGATCAGGTGATTGAGCTCTTTAGCACTAACTTAGCTACTGCTTAAAACCGGATGAGGCAGATATACGACAAAAAACACGTTGATCGGAAGCTGGCCGTGGGTGATTGGGTCTATTTAAAATTATAGAGCTACCGCCAGCACTCAGTGGAACGTCGGCCAACCCATAAGTTGTCTCCTCAGTACTTTGGCCCCTACTGGGTACTTGAGAGAATTGGCAGTGTTGCATACCGATTGGAGCTACCTTCGGGATGCAAAGTCCATCTTGTTTTCCACATCTCATTGTTCAAAAGAAAGATCGAGGACAACACAGAAGTGGCTAACCAACCGCCACAATAGGAAACGCATGCAACATAATAACCGGCGGAGATCCTTACAACGTCATGATTGGCTAATAAAGAGGAGTTCCTGATACATTGGAAGGGCAGTACTAAGACCGAGGCTTCCTGGGAGGACAAGGAGGCACTGTTGAATCATTATCCCACTTTTCCCATTCCTTGAGGACAAGGAATGTTTCCGAGGGAGAGGCAGTGTTATGGATCGGTCATTAGCTAAGGATGGATTAGTTATTTATTATTATGTTATTTCTTTTCTGTTATTTTTTCCTATTCACGTAGAGGGCAGAGATCCTAATGCTTGTTATTTCTATTTACTTTCCCTAGTCCCAAGATACAGTTATAACCGTTTTGCTGAGGCCTTCGAGTGAGGGCAGGCGTACACAATGATTGAGCATCGATGAATTAACACTTTTCAGTATTACGAGTTGTATTGTTCCATTCTTGCGCCATTTTTTGCCGATCACCATAGCTAGGAATAGACGGGAGCGGGGTCGAGGGACTGCCAAAGCCGAGGCTGATAACATTTTCCTCGTTTATTGTAACTTTCTTCGGTGAAGGACTGAGGCCTTGGGCTTGGGGTATGAAGTATGTTGGACCAAGGTTGAATAAATTTCATGTTTTGATGATTACAAAGACATAATTCTTTATTTACTAATTAATTTACCTATCATCATTTATAATTTGACTCAAGTGTAAGTTTGCATAAGTTTGATCAAAGTTGAAGAAAATAAGTTTCAAGGACAATCAAGTTTGATTTACTCGGTACGAATTTTAAGATCCTAAATTTTATTCCTAGTATCTTAGAAACATGATGAAATGGATAGCCCGGAAAGCTAATATACGAGATGAAATTCATTCATTCTCTTTTGAAGAAGTAGATAAATAATTCCCTTGAGAGTTGATTTAGTACTTGAATAACTAACGAAGTTGAATTCTTACATGTGTTTTATGAATATACTATTAATTAGAGAATAAATGGTACTCAAAGATAAAGATGTAATTAGAGAGGTTAACGGATTTTACCTATCTCTAATTATGAATTATTTATGGTGGATATTAATCTATATGTAATTACTATATCGAATGGACACTTCAAGTTCTTAGAAGTAAATTATGTCTATAATATAGAGAGTGTGATTCTAAGTTTTTAGTAGAGTAACTTTTGGAATTAATAAAATTAATTAATTAAATAGTTTAATTAATTATTAATTTTATTAGAGCTCAGAACTATAGGTCCATGAGTCACCGCGTCATCCTTGTAATATTTTCAAGACAAGATGAATTATTGAGATTTAATATTACTCAAAATAAATAATGTGATTATTTAATTAAATTAATTTTAGAACACGCTATGGTGGGATCACAAGAGGTCACATGCCAGCCCAGGCATAGGGAGGTGTAAGGGGGCGTGTGACACAGGTATAATCTCACAGGGTTTCAGTTGCTTGCTCTCCAAGAAATCTAGTTTACTTGTTTGACAACTTTTCTAATTAAATTAAAAAGGAAAGTGAAGTATGACTTTACCTAGATTTGAATTTGAGATAAATTTAGAAACTAGATAAATGACGAGTTTTGTGTCTCTCCTGTTGCAAATTTGTATCAACCATAGGGAAGTCTCCCTGTGGTGTGGCCGGCCATATAGTAGAGGGAATGGAGACAATTTTATTTTCAAAAATTAAATGGAAAATTATATTTTAATGAGATTAAAATATAGTAGTAACCAGTTTTTCTATTGTTTTGTCTTCAAGTTAAAAGCAAAAGGGTTTTCCTAGTGTTCTATAAATAGGAGACAATAGAAAATTGAAGAAGAGAATTTTTTTTTGCTCTTAAAATTCCCAAGGTGGCTGAATTTTAGAGGGAGAAGAGATGAAAAGTTTTTCAAATTTCCAATTTCTTCACATATATGTGTTGATGGTGAAGAGACACAAATTAGCAAGTAATTTAATTTGATAGTTCTTTATTAGATCCTACACGCTAGGTCTTGCAGATTTCAAGGACTAGAGGAGGAAGATTCGGGTTTTTTGATAAAGCTTGGAACTTGGACTATTCATGGTCAAAGACCTCAAGTTATCCGCCTAATCGTTCATAAGGTATCTATCTTAATAAATTAATATGATTAATTTATTATTGCATAAATTAATATAATCTATAGAGTATTCAAAAGTTTTATGAAAATTTTGATAATACAAGATCCGCACAACAATGCTTCCGAGCATGAAAACGTTTCAAAAACCAACGTATACCTCGTACACATCGTACCTTCTGAATCTATGAGGCCCCAACAAAAGACATTCTCAAAAATAGCTTATCGTTTAGCTAATGGTTGGTGTGGAGACAAGTCTAAAAAAAAAAGTTAAAACATTATTCTTTTTAGTTAAAAACATGAAATAACTATTGGTTAGAGTTTCTATTAGAGACATTATTTAGCTATGATTTAAAGTAATATTTTTCATTTTTGGGAGCAATGAAATAAGGCATTCAACTTTTAGAGGACTATTTAATAAATTTGATATACATAAATACAAACAATTGTAAATAATAAAATGTTGGGGGCCTTGACTATATCCTACTTTGGAAAAGAGAAGTATCCACATTAATAGCATATCTGATTCTAGTATTGTACAGATCATCAGATAAGAATATTTGTTCAAAAGGAGGCAATTTAGGTTGTGTAATCTAAATTTTCGTGTCGAGTTCAAATTGATTCGTTTAGTGAAAATGTAACTCTAATATGTACTTTTAGATCTAATATAAACAATTTGAATGTTAACTTATTTTTTAGTCCATTTATCTATATTTTACATTGCTAATATAGGTCACAAATCTTATATTTTCATATTATTCAAACTAAATCTATTGAAAAAAAATTGTTAAAAAAATATTTGTCTACATTTTATATATATTAACTATAAAAATTAATAAATCAAGTCTGTCGGAGTCAATTTTGTGTCAATCTTGTCTTTATGTTCGTATTTGTGTTGTAACATGGATCACCACCCCTTTAATATTAATTCTTTTTTTTTTTTTTGCTAATCCCCTAACCTAAATATTAAAATACACTTAACAATTCCATTAGTAACTAATTGAATTCATCAGAAAAAACAGTCAACCGAGAATATAAAAGGAACTGATATATCTTATTTCTTTATTATTATGCGTACATATTAACGATATTTAAAATAAAAAAAGGGGAAAAAAGCCAATAATCAATCTCGTTCTCTCTCCAACTCCTCCTAATAAGCTTCCGCTGCTTTTCTGGTAATATCAATAATGTGTACTAATCGTTGAAGTGCATTGAGCAACCTATTGGTATTTGGAAAGCAACTCATTTATTAAGTATATTCAAGATTTACCATTAGATTTTTCACTTTTTCCTTACTAATACGAACTCGGTAGTATTTACCAAGTATATCTAGGATTTACGATTGGATTTTTCACTTTTACCCTAGTAATACGAACTTAGTAATCTGGGATATAACCAAATACCGAGGTATGATTAGTTCCTTACTTTACTTAACCGCATGTAGACCAGATATTATGTATAGTGTTGGTTTATATGTTAGGTTTCATTCTAATCCTAAGGAGTCACATCTTAGTGAGGTGAAAAAGATTTTTAGATATCTTAGTGGCACAATGGACCTAGGATTATGGTATCATAAAGGCACACACATTGATTTGCTTAGTTATTCATATGCCAATTAGGTCGGTTGTAGTATTGATTGGAAAAGCACAATTGGTACATTTCACTTTCTAAGATTTGCATTAGTCTCTTGGTTTAGTAAGAAACAAAATTCGGTTGCTTTATCAATCACGGAAGCCGAATATATACCAGCGGCTAGTTGTTGTGCACAAGTGCTTTGGATGAAGCAAACACTTTTGAATATATGTTTAAGATATGATCATATACCTATTATGTGTGATAATACTAGTGCTATTAATTTGTCAAAAATCCCGGTCTTACACTCACGCAGTAAACACATAAAAATTAGACATAATTTCTTTCATGATCACTTGGGAATAATAAAACAAACCGGGGGAAAATAAACATAAACTCTTTTCCATAACTTACGTACTATATATATATTATATATATAGAGTTACAATCATTTTTCAATCATTACAAATCACATGAACATTTTTTCCCATACGAGATCCAACTAGCGCTGTGTTTCCGGTACTACTTCTTTTGATTTCTTCACTTTGTATAAATATTATATGTTCTGTAATTGAAGTTCTTTTAATTAGTTTATCAATACATAGCATGTTTTATAGTTTTTCGTTCAAATCATTATTTCAGTGAATATATATGAATCTTGAACTTTCTTGATTCTACTATTTGTCATTATTTTGATTATATCCTTTCTTTATCGTGTTACTTATTAATGTAATGGAGATCAGTCACTATATTGTTGTGTAGTTTGTTTCTATTAATTTCTTTCTAGCTATGCAAATTTGGAGTAGTCACATACCATGGAAATAGATTTTTGCAACTTGTAATTTTTATGTTTTCAATTTTACTTTTCATCAACACTTTTTCTTCACATCTTTCTGACTTTGTTCGTATATAATTAATTGGCTTTTATAGGAGATCAAGAGGTTTCATTCCTTGTTTTATATTGTTACCTTCTCAAGAATTCTTCAAGAAAGTTATAAATAGTACCCTAGGTATTTTATCTTTCTCTGAGCAATTAGACAAACTAATTAATCCAATTGATGACGATCGATCTCAAATATTCCTTGTTATATCTTTTTGTTTAGGATCAAGATCAAGAAAACAAATTATGTCTTCCCTTAGCCAGAGGAGCGTGAAGTTGTTGGAAAAAGAACTTCCGATTATAAGAGCAGCAATTAGGAAGATAACGAGGAAGCTGGATACTGGCGAAGACTGGGGCATAGATGACAGAATGAATGCGTTCACGTACGTCTCTCTCTCTCTATCTCTCTATATATATATATATATATATATGTGTGTGTGTGTGTGTCTTAATCCTTAATTAATTCGTAACTTTTAGTCCTTTACATATGTAGTATTGCCTTTACATATGTAGTATTGTTCATTTATGGGGGCTTTTTTATAATTTTCTCTGACCTTATGTTAATGGAAAAATATATGTGTGTGTGTATTATGAGTGATGTATCAATTTTTTGTACCAAATAAAGTAGCTACCGAGTTGTTAATTTATTAACCCGTATAATAGAAAGTATATTTTCTAGAAAAAATTCACGACATTAATATTTCTTCCTCTTTTTTTTTTTTTTTTTGAGGGGATACATCACCACACAAAATTTGTTAACTCGTTACATTGGATCGTTCTATTACTATTTTAAAAATAATAGCAATATGTTATGCTATTAATAATAAATCTTTGTTGGTATATACGAATATATAATACTTAGGAACATAAATTGAAACATTCACTGTATAATAGCGACATATTATGTTATTAAATCTTTAGCACCGTGTAAAAACATTCGCTCTCACTAGCATATATAATAAGTCCGGTTGTGAGCATTGAGCAGTGTGTAACTAATATTTTGTGTGTTTATGCAGAGCCGTTTACAATCTGTGCAATAATTATCAGGACAATGATATCCGTTATATGCTGAATTTTCTCTATAATATATATAAGACTGCTCTGAAAGAGAGGATTAAACAAAAGGTGAGGTACTTTATAGCGGCCTTTTACTTTTGTTACGTATAAAAATGGATGGAAATAAACCCAAGAACTTTAGTCCAAAATAAACAAGTCCAAAAGTTGTCTTATGCTTTTTATTTTGCTACAAAAAAGTTATGTTATACTTTGTGTACTTGTATTTTGGCAATTTAATTTTTTTGTTTTGTTCTAGATTTTTATTTTCATATGCATTTATTTTTTAGCTGTACACTTTATGGTGAAATTTAATGTGGAATCGTCATGAGATTGTGTCTACAACTACTATAAATGAGCTTAAATTGTATTAATGTTTACTTATATGCTTCTAGCTAAAGGAGAGAATGAGCACAATTATAGTAGAAATGGCTAAACCATAACAATGCTAAACTAAATTAATATTGATCTACATTTTTTTTTCTTTCTATTGGCCGTTTCTTTCAGGCGCTTCCATCACTGGAAAACAAACAGGGCATGCTATTTTTGAGGGAACTTGTGCGAATATGGTCAGACTACTTCAATTACTCAAAGAGTCTGATTGCTATATTTCGCCCTGTGGAGAGAAAAGGACACTTTTATGTAAAACCTTCGTCATTAACTCAAATTTCAATACTACACTTCTCTGATATGGTAAGTTTTTCTTTGCTCTTTTCTTTTTTAATTGGGACGGGAGATTCAAATTCTAATATGATAAGTTTGTCCGCATATTATATTATCGATTGATCGAGCATAGTAGTGTGTGTATTATTTTATAATATGCTGATCTAAAAAAAAAATCTTGGCTATACGTGATGATTATCCTCATCTTAATTTTCAGATATGGGCTAAATTCTTCACTAGAATTGATGGGGTACTACTAGACAAGGTAAAATGTGAAAACGAATTTTGTTTTTATCAATCTTATTTTTTGTTTTATTTGTTGGGTTAATTTATGTGTCCGTATATATAAATATTGGCTTGTTTTTTCTTATAACAAGACTAAAATAAATATGATTTTTCAGGTCGGTTCAGGTGCGCTTATTGAAAAAAGGTCAAATGATCGTGACGCACAATTAATAAAGAAAATGATACTTTTGTTTAGTCATATGTATCGAATATACCACAACCCACAAAAGTACATAGAAATGGTACACGAATCAAGGTGTAGAAACTTGCGATAGCATGTCTTTTATGTTTTCAAGTTCACTGTAAATATGCTTTTTTTTTAGTCTGTAAACATACTTTTTCGATGCAAAAGTTCAATACATATAATTGATGCATCTGTAAATATACGTTAAAGAAATTTAAAGGAAAGACATGAAATGTGGGTATTGGTGACGGCAGTTCCCTAGATGAGGAAGGATAGTTTGAAAGGATGAGTGATAAATATTACATAGTATAAAATTATCTTTTTTTTAATAAATTCCAGAGGAGAATAATAACCACTATGTTGTGAATTAAACTGTTCAATTCTATGGCAACGTATACCGGTCCTATATATGTGTCACAGAAATATGCCCTGTGGGAGTGGTAATATATATAGGTATGTATGGGTCTATACACACACATGAGCTTTTATATTTATTTGTGTACTTTAAATATAATGATATTTTAATTTTATGAAATTAGGTGAGGTGGTCGGTTTTGACCACCCCATTTAGAGAATACCATAACTTTTTTAGAAAAATGCTCAGTGATCATTAAAATGGTTGATGTGCTTACGAACGGTTAACCGATGAATTGTTAATTAACATTGGTTATGATAAGGGTGAATTAGTAATTGATCATTAAGTCATCAGGCCACAAAATAATTAATTAGTGATTGATTTTTTTTAAGGAAGCAACCATTTTTTCTAATAAAACTTGAGAC
The DNA here is from genome assembly GCF_000414095.1 of Morus notabilis. Taxonomy (NCBI): domain Eukaryota; kingdom Viridiplantae; phylum Streptophyta; class Magnoliopsida; order Rosales; family Moraceae; genus Morus; species Morus notabilis. The sequence continues at coordinate 146,914 of NW_010357978.1, read as the reverse complement.
ATTCACTAAAAACATGCTTTGGAAAGGACCATTTCCCACATATCTTTTAGTTTCTCAGAATTATTTTTTAAAAGTTTTAAATCTATTATAATTAACTTTTAAATGTTAAAATGACGCTTAATATAAATTTTGAAGAGCAATTTTAGTATTTTAAAACTTTAACTGAGAGTTATTATTTTTTACTTCTTTCAAAAAACACAGGGATGTTATTTCCATAAAAAAGAAAAAGAGATACCGGGATACTTTTATATTTGTAAAACGAAAGGGCAGCCTTATAATTTTGAAGAAGAGCATAAATATATATTCTCAAAGGATAAGTTCACACTACTCGTATAAATTTAGTCCCACTAAATGTTGGACCCAACATGATGTGATTAGTGAAGATTTATCTTATTTATCCTTAGAAACACGGGAGATATTTGAAAATGAAAATGTCTGGGTGATCTCTTTTTCCTTATGATAAGGTGTCAAATTATAAATTGGCAGATTGTTTTTCAATGGCTCAGATTAAAAAGATACATTAATTATAATAAGATCTCTCACATATGATTACGTCTTTCTTTTTATTAAAAAAATTAAGTTTTACACAAAATAAATCAAAACCATTAATCATATTAAAAGTTTAATCCTAGCCTTTCATTTCAAGACATGTACAAACCTTAAATTAATCTACGAGCTTCCCCATAGCCGCTGGTACACGCATGCCACCTCCACCACGCACTGATGTCCTCATTTGACACCGCCACGACCATCGTAATTGACGGCCGCCGATCTCTGAAACCTCTCACGCTCCGATCTGTCGCTTCTCCTATGATCTCCCTCCTCATCGCTGTCATCGCGGACGGAGTTCCCCGCTCTTCTCTCGTCGAGCACCTCAACCGCCATGCCCTAACCATCGTTGTCGATCTTTTGGATGAAAATGGATAGGGATATCGAACCTCGAGGGAAGGTGGGTTCGAGATTGGATACTATGTTTGCCTTTAATCGCTGGTTTTCTGTTAAATCTTATTATTAATTACTTACCGTACTATTTAATTTTTCGGGTTTTAATTTAATTTATCTTAATGAGTATGGTTTGTTTTCCGGTTTTGAATTTGAGCTGGGTCTTTTCTTAATTCAAATGTGTGTTGCACATGACAGATTAATTCAGGGACGTTTGATGAAGATTGCCCAAGTAATGCTGATTCAAACTGGTCACCAAGAGACTTGTACATTTTCTTTAATGAAGTGGAACATAAATCTGATTATGAACGACTTCAGACTGCAAGACAAGGTTGGGAAAAGAAGGCCATGGAGTGTATACTGAAGCCGGAATAAAAGAACTTATATATGTCTTGTCGTGGATTTTATTGTTACTTTCAACATCCTATCGATAAGATACAGTATACAAGTTACGAGTATTATAAACGCTCCGATTCCTTCGTTTTCTTGGTTCTAATCACAACTCAAGGAGTATTCCTTTTCATAAAAATTTGAATTCATTTTTTTGCTCTAATATTTTCTCTCATATACATTCACTTTTCAACTCAAATTGATAATTGAATCAATAAAAGGAATAGGGCCTACATAATTCTTTGTGGGCTTTATGCTTATGAGCATTTCTATCTGTTTTCAATTTTACTAGTACTGTTGCATTTCTTCATATGTGAAAAGACATTTATACAGGGACAAATTATATACTACTAGAATGTTCTTGGTAAATGTAGGTCTTGGTGACAGAATTTTTTTTCAATAGTATGTGTTAATGGTGGAATTTTGTCAACAAGATTACGCCGGATTAACACTCGGTCGTCAGTTGGGTTACCGGTCAAAACTGGTTATATTATAGGAAAAATGCAACTGATTGTGTTTATTTTCCAAGTGTTTTGAAGACGTATAGATTTGTCGTTAAAACGAAAGGAAAGAACACACGAGATTATAGTGGTTCACGCTATCATCAAAGAGTTACATCCACTTGTTATTGTATTTTTCTTTCTTTCTTCAAAGATTACAATCATCCTCCACTTCTCTCTGGGGCTTTGCCCCTTTTATATCTTACAAATTACGTATGGGTCCATTTGGGGCGGACTGTGACAGAGAGTTCTCTGATAGTTCTCTCAAGTAGCCTATTATCCTACCTTCCTAGATCGTATCCTCTCAGCACCTTTTGGACTGTTCACTCGCTCACTTTGTCCACTATTGCGGCTCTGTGGATCTTTTGTGATTTCTATTGGTTCGTTCTAGGTGGTTTATGGGTAGGTAATCATTTCTTGTACTACTGACCTTCTCTAAACCTAGAAGTAACCTAGGGATTTCCCCCTGTCACCTTAGAGGTCATTCTTGGGACGTGGATCCGAACTTAAGTGTTCTGCCCTCTGCGCCTATATTATACTTCACAGGCTGTGGTCTCCGTCCCGGTCGATCCTCCCATGGTACCGGTGTGCGGAGACCGAATCGTGCAGGTCTCAACTGCGTGTTGGGTCGATAGTTGCATGGATTTTGTCATACGATCAGCTCTTTCACAAATGGGGGAGGGAGAAATTAACTCAAGACTGTAGGATCAAGTTGTGATTTTTAAGTGAAAAAATCATTTGAACAACAACAAACTTGTAGGCGGAAATTTCAAAAATTTTCACATATCTTTTAATTCCAAATTAAACATAAACCACAACGAGAGATACATGCATGATATATGTTTATTGATAAAGGAATAAAATGACAATCATACCTTTAAGACGATCGGATCAAATATGGCCGCAAGGATCTTGTCTCACTATCTCACGTTCTGAGATGGAGAATTGCCATGAAACAAGACCGTTGATTTATGAACATGACCACACCACAAACCACTCGTTGATTCAAGACTATGACTCTAAGTGTTTTGGGATGAGAGAGTGGGCTCTTTTTACAAAAACCTAAGGAAACAATTTTTCTTCTAATTTTGTTACAAAATCCGGCCACCCTAGGGAGAGAATGAGAGTGAGATATTTTTTCTTCTTCTTAGCCACCACTAGGGTTTCCAATAATATCTTTTTATAAGAGGAAATTCGAAAACTCAAACCCTAGATGGGATTTCCAAATTTTCCTTCCTCTTTTTAATCAAAATCCGAATTCCCTCTTGCCTTAGGGATTTCCGAATTTTTCCTTCCCCTTTTATTGCCAAATCAAATCATGTTCAAATTCTATTTTTGAATTTTAAATTAATCAACATTAATTTTAAAATTCAAATTCATTCCTTTTATTTTTCAATTATCAAATAAATGAAAAATAACATAATGAATTTATTTAAACACAATTATGTAACAAAACATCAGTTTCAATTTTCTCACTTATTAGAGCTAGCCTTGAGACCGAATGGACCCATATGAACAAAGCTATGGAATTACAATACTCGACTAATTTATCCCGATAAGTTATCGACGTATTTAATTCTGACATCGTACGACTCCACTAAAGGTTCGATGCCGACTAATCTCTTGATTCATATGCGCTATTTTTCTGATGGTGTTAATACAATTTATCACACGGTCCACAGAATAAATGCACTATTATCCTTCGTAAATATCAGTGACTAGAATGGTATAGAAAGTTACCATTTTACCATTCCAGTCATTGTTTCCTCAACTCCTTTATATGACTGTGAATAAGAAAGACATATGTTCGTAAGATGTCTCGCACATGTCACGATGTCTTAATCAATGAATACCATCATTGAATACCAGGCCTGGTTTATTTATTCCCACACCCATCAATAAAGCATGAGGTGACATTATCGTTTACGAATTCCATATTTGTAAATCACACAACTCCAACTTGATTATGTCATGATCCCAGTAGCCGAGATGTTGTTCAAAACTATGAACTAATCTCATTGGTGAATCAAAGACCATGAGAAATTAAGTCGAGTTATGTATTCACTTTAGGATTGAGATAATTAAACAAATATACTTAAGTTGTAATAATTAGGTTTAGAGCTCTGTAAACGGTTTTTGCTCTAACCTAATTAGTTACATGGTCTATTCAACATGTTGTGAACATGTATAGATCAACCACAGAGTCCAACTCCCATGCCCCGAGACCAGCATCATATGGTTCGATCTAACAGTCATAATCGGATTCGATTGCCCAATCGATCCTAAGACTGCGAATATGAATTTTAAACTATATCAGAAGAGCTTGTCCGGCAGGGATTCCCTGACTCTTCTTTCGTTGATAATAGTCTATGGACTAAGCAATATTACTAACACTCTTGAGTATGAATTAAAACATAACTTTATTTTATTTATAAACGTCAGCAAAATAATGATATCCGATATTTGCCATTTCATAAATAACAAATTACATCCTACTTTCTGGACACATTTCCAACAAAGACGTCGACTGCTGTTTGATGTGGCGAGTGAAGACTATGTGGAGCTCGGTTGTCATCCGACGTGGCAAAGCATATTTTCCCACACAACAGCTGGCCCCAAAGTCGAGGCTTTTCTTAGGACTGCCTCGAGCTTTAACTAGGTTGGGATTCATTTTGGCCTCTTCGTTTGCTTCGAGTGTGAGAGCCTAACTCCGAACCTCACTTGTAATGATGGTTCTGGCGCTTCAGAGCACTTCGAGAAGTGCAAACGTCGCGTCAGTTCGATCGCCATGCTGAAGTGGGCTTTTGTTTAAATAGGCAAATCTGGGCCGTTGGATCGTGTCTCTTCAACTTCCCGCCCTCTTCCTAACTGTTGGATCGAATCCCTTCATTTTCGCCGTTGGATGTATACTTACTTCATCAGACGGCTGGGAGTCGAGGGCTTTCCGTTACTATAAATAATCTCTTCGTGCTTGTTCAAATCATCTTGAAACTAAGTCAACATTCTGCCAAAAATTCCCCAGGGCCGTTCTTCATACTCTCCACTCGCGAACTCACAATTCTTCGGCGAAGTCCACTCCAAGTTCTCGCGCCTCTCTCACTCCTAGTTTTTTGGTAGGCATCCCTTCTCCATTCTTCCATTTTACTATCTATTGTGGCGTGTTGCGTGTTTACTTTTTTGCCTGGGTTTCCAATTTCTGTCCTGGTTTTGCGGTGGATTTCTTGGGAGGGGGGATGGTTGAAAATGGCGTAATAAGGGTGCTAGAACCCGATTTTTGTGTTTTTCACAATGTTCTGGGCTGGTTATGGGAGTTTTGAGTGGGTCTGGACTCTTGTTTGGCTATCTAGGTTCGTTTAAATGGTCGACGCTTTGTTTGAATAGTCGTCATTTTGATCATGTTTAGGTTAGAATCATTGTCGCCTACTTAAACAGTCGTCATTTTTAGCCTTAACTTCACTTGACTAAGCTTGTTTAGCAGTTTTAGACGCCAAACTTATTTCCTCTCCCCTCTCGACTTATAGGATATTAACCTTAGATTTTTCCTTCAAAGTCATAGCACCCAAAATGATTAACCATCGAGAGGGATCATCGTCCGTGCCTCTTGTGAGGCCGGATCCTTCTCCAGCCACTGAGTGTTCCTCCCTCTCCACCAACAGTCATCCGATATTGAGAGAGGTCGAGGACTTCATCCCCGATCCTCGGGACGATGAGGACAACGTCGACCGCCTAGTCAAAGGTGAGCTAGATGAGGAGGAGGCTTCTTCGTCTAGCACCTCTGATTCTTTAGTCAGTGGCGCGATCTCCGGCTACAACGGGCGACATTTTGATGTCCCTGTGGCATCGATGGGGGTGGATGAGGAGCGGCCGTCCTTCACAGCTGACTTCACGACACTGAAGACACGGGAAAGGGACATCATCCGTGTGTATAGTGATGTGAATTTATTTTTGTATAATAAATTTCCGCAAGCGTACGGTGTCAAGTTTTGTGTATAAGGTGAGTGAGTATCGTCTCCACAGGGATTGGGTTTAGAATTGTCATTAAGTACTGCAATTATTGTAACTTAACTTTATCTAGGGAACCTAATAAAATGACAATTAAGAAAATAAAACAAAATAAATAAGAAAATAAGAAAATAAAGTATCTATACACAAATGGTCTAGGGACTTGATTTCGCTTTATTATTCCTATGTTCATCCTATTATGTAATCGCTAATCAATTCCATTCAATTCATTAATCAAGGCTCTAATGTCATCTCGCAACCTCTCCCGAGTGCCTTATAAGAAATTGTATTTAAATACCCAAAACAATATCCCTATTCGAAATGAACATTTAAACACAAATTAAGCTTCGCCTTTAGAATTAGAAAATAGGAATATTGATCACCTCTCGGTCTCACAACAACCTAGACTATGTTTCTCAAATCTAGATAAAGAACTCAATCTCTCCTGCGCATCAAATTCACAATCTAAAAATCATCTAACTTGTTGGCCAAATAAATTAGAAGCATTAAGCATAGAGAAACATAAATGAATTGAAAACGAAATTAAACTAAGAATCAACAAAATATTCAAAACATAGTTCAAATAAAACTACATCAAGTCCTAGATTTAATGTCTAGCTCAACATGGAAAAAATAGATGAAAGAAGATAAAACCCAATATCCATTGAAGAGCTTCCAAGGACCTCCAAGATAAAGGATTTCGGCCTCCTTTTGATGTTTTCTTCACTTTTCCGGGCTCTGGTTCCAAATGGCAACTCTTTCCTTTTATACTACAACATTTCAGAGCTAGGGATTTAGTCGCGTGCTGCAGCCCGCGTGAAAACGCGCTGCGGCGCGTATTTTTGGAAGAGGGATTTCACTCGCAAGGGGCTGAGATGTACTGCAGCGCCTTTGGGCACGCTGCAGCGCGTAAGACACATTCTTGGGCCCTTTTGGCACGCTGCAGCGCCCCTTGGGCACGCTGCAGCGCGTGTCCAGCCTCTGGGCACGTTTTGGGCGCGCTGCAGCCCCTCTGGTGCGCTGCAGCGCGCATTTTTGGAGTTGGGCACGTTTGGGTGCGCTGCAACCCACTTTGGTGCGCTGCAGCCTGCGCTTCCCTTGCTCTCTGGACTTATTTGCATTCCTTTGCGCGCTGTAGCCCAAAAGGGTGCGCTGCAGCCCACTTTTTTGCATTCCAAGCCTCCTCTTTTGTGCCTTAAAATCATCTTTTGCCTCTTTTTGCCATTGATTCACAAGTTGGGCAAATATTCTTCTTTGCTTCATGCAAAATCATCTAAGTTCACATTTATTTATAACTCCTATAAAAAACACACAAAAGACATTAAACTAACAAAAATGCTTGAAAACTTACAAATATTCAAGCTTAAAAGTACTTGATTTGTTGGTAGAAATACCCGTCATCAAATACCCCCAAACTCAAACATTTGCTTGTCCTCAAGCAAAAGAAAAGAAAGAAAAAGAAAACACAAATCAAGTACTAAGACAAACGAAAAAGTGTGAGTTTTGTATTGAGTCAACAACTATGCATGTATCTCCAAAGTCACATAATGCTCTAAGCTCAAAGGAAGTGCAAACACTGAGATTATCTAGAATTTCAACATCAAGCATCAATTTCACTCCACTCAAGACTCTCAAAGTGTAAGTGTGTGCACAATCAATCTCAATCAACCAAATAAAAT
>NW_010357978.1:133990-138472 GCF_000414095.1 Morus notabilis | reverse complement strand
CGGTGGTCAAAAGTAGAGAATCAAGAGTGAATTTCAATCAATGCGAGTCAAGCACACAGAAATCTCAATGAAATACATTTCAAAAGACCTAAGAAAGCATCAAGTGATTATACTCATCATTATTATCTAGTCATTTCATCTCAACAAAACTCACAATTTATTCAAACAACCTAAAAAGAAAAGCGAGTAAAAACATGACCAAAAGAGCACAACTCAATGGAGACAAGTCATAACAACCAACTCACAAGTAATGCTCAAAATCCACTAAAATCAACCACAAAGTGTCTCACCCCCAAACTCAATATCAAACAATCTTTAAAATTAATGGGAATGGAATAAGAACACGTACCGGGGAGGTGAGACAATCTCGCCTCCTAGTATGGTTGGCGATGATGCACCAGGTGGCATAAACAAGCTTGGTGAGATTTGGCAGTTTTTGGCTCATTTGCTCAACTCGACTCGGTGCCGGCATATGTACTTGGTTGGCGTGGAAGAACAGCGCTCGAGATGGTGGGGGAGTTGCCGGCCACATTGGGTCTTCATAGATGTGAAGCTTGGTGAGATTTGGCAGTTTTTGGCTCATTTGCTCAACTCGACTCGGTGCCGGCATATGTACTTGGTTGGCGTGGAAGAACAGCGCTCGAGATGGTGGGGGAGTTGCCGGCCACATTGGGTCTTCATAGATGTGATCTTTCTCAACCAGGAGTGGCACAACAATGGGGATCTCGAGAGATTGAGACTCATTGACATCTTCTTGAAATTCTTCACTAACCAATTCTTGAGTCTCCTCCTCTCTCAACAAGTCAACATCAAATAACTCCCAATGCTCCTCTTGTGTTTCTCTATTCATGGTGTTAGTAGATTCATCTGGAAGCAGCGTCAACCTAAACAACTCTTCTAAATTTGTTTTCATTTCCTTATGAAGTTGGTCAAGCACCTCCATCCTCTCTAACTTCTCTATGCGGAGTCTTGTCTCCTCCGAAAATTGGGTGACAAGGTCTTCAAGGTCTAGAGAAGACTCCGCTTGGTGAGGGGGGGTGTCAAGCCATGGCTCTGAAATGTTAGAGCTATCCTCAAAACCGTGGTCGTTTGTTGAATACCTCTCATACCGATAGTTAACATCGGCCATGTCTTCCAACCACCAATAAGCTTCATCCGCGGATAGTTGGTGAAAAGAAGTGGTACCATTTCCTCTTTCCACCCACGTTCTTGTTGCGGCATCTAACCCGTCGAGGAAGATTCGTAGTTGCACCTCCCTCGGGAAACCATGGTCGGGAAACTGAATGAGATGCTCCTTGTATCTCTCCCAAGCACTAAAAAATGGCTCAAAGTCTCGTTGAGCAAATCTTAAGAGGACTTGTCCATCAACCATCTCCAAGTACCTCATAAAACAAAAGAAAACAAAAATAAAATAAAAGATTAAAAATGAGAAATAAGAGCCTAAATTAGAATCAAGTTATGTACTCACAATATTAACAACAATTTAAAACGCCAATCCCCAGCAACGGTGCCAAAAACTTGATACGAATTTATTTTTGTATAATAAATTTCCGCAAGCGTACGGTGTCAAGTTTTGAGTATAAGGTGAGTGAGTATCGTCTCCACAGGGATTGGGTTTAGAATTGCCATTAAGTACCGCAATTATTGTAACTTAACTTTATCTAGGCAACCTAATAAAATGACAATTAAGAAAACAACACAAAATAAATATGAAAATAAGAAAATAAAGTATCTATACACAAATGGTCTAGGGACTTGATTTCGCTTTATTATTCCTATGTTCATCCTATTATGTAATCGCTAATCAATTCCATTCAATTCATTAATCAAGGCTCTAATGTCATTTTGCAACCTCTCCCGAGTGCCTCACAAGAAATTGTATTTAAATACCCAAAACAATATCCCTATTCGAAATGAACATTTAAACACAAATTAAGCTTCGCCTTTAGAATTAGAAAATAGGAATATTGATCGCCTCCCAGCCTCACAACGACCTAAATCCTAATTGGATTATCTAAGCGTTGATTTCCTCCCGATCTCACAACAACCTAGACTATGCTTCTCAAATCTAGATAAAGAATTCAATCTCTCCCGAGCATCAAATTCGCAATCTAAAAATCATCTAACTCATTGGCCAATAAATTAAAAAGCATTAAGCATAGAGAAACATAAATGAATTGAAAATGAAATTAAATTAACAATCAACAAAATATTCAAAACATAGTTCAAATAAAACTACATCAAGTCCTAGATTTAATGTCTAGCTCAACATGGAAAAATAGATGAAAGAAGATAAAACCCAATATCCATTGAAGAGCTTCCAAGGACCTCCAAGATGAAGGATTTTGGCCTCCTTTTGATGTTTTCTTCACTTTTCCGGGCTCTGGTTCCAAATGGCAACTCTTTCCTTTTATACTACAACATTTCAGAGCTAGGGATTTAGTCGCGCGCTGCAGCCCGCGTGAAAACGCGCTGCGGCGTGCATTTTTGGAAGAGGGATTTCACTCGCAGGGGCTGAGATGCGTTGCAGCACGTAGGACACATTCTTGGGCCCTTTTGGCGCGCTGCAACGCCCCTTGGGCACACTGCAGCGTGTGTCCAGCCTCTGGGCACGTTTTGGGCGCGCTGCAGCCCCTCTGGTGCACTGCAACGCGCATTTTTGGAGCTGGGTACGTTTGGGTGCGCTGCAGCCCACTTTGGTGCACTGCAGCGTGTGCTTCGCTTGCTCTCTGGACTTCTTTCCATTCCTTTGCGCGTTGTAGCCCAAAAGGGTGCGCTGTAGCCCGCTTTTTTGCATTCCAAGCCTCCTCTTTTGTGCCTTAAAATCCTCTTTTGCCTCCTATTGCCATTGATTCACAAGTTGGGCAAATATTCTTCTTTGCTTCATGCAAAATCATCGAAGTTCGCATTTATTTATAACTCCTATAAAAAACACACAAAAGACATTAAACTAACAAAAATGCTTGAAAACTTACAAATATTCAAGCTTAAAAGTACTTGATTTGTTGATAGAAATACCCGTCATCATATAGGGAAGGACGCGTGGACGGTCGATGGTTCGAGTACCTCCTCCCAGACCCTAACTTTAGGGCGAGCCTACCGGCCCCGGGATATTTATCTGTTTATACACGGGCCTTTGTGGTGGGGATGACACTTCCCATCCACCTATTTGTGAAGGGCCTCTGTGAGCTCCACGACATCTCCCCACACAGTTGGCCCCCAATTTTTGGTATTGCTTCGCTAGCATGTGGATTCTCTGGGACCAAAGGTTCGATGTGGAGCTGCCGTTGGACGAGTTTCTCTTTGTATATAAACTTTGTCAGGTCCCTAAATACAACGACTGGTATTTTTTGGGTAGTCACGGGCGATCTAAGCCCATTTTAGGAAAACTAATAAAGGGTTTACCCTCGTCGTCTCATGCCTAGAAGCCAGTATTTTTTATGGTCAAGGGTATGTTCGACGTCCACCCCGCAAATAAACCATTTAAATGCATAAGGATGCAGACATCTTTTGGGATGTTGAGTAAGTACCATCGACCGCATGTTACAGCTAAATTTACATTTTTACACCGCTGACCTTATGTCTTACTGTACAATTTCCTAGGAGCGCCCCAAACTTTTTGGAAACCAGCTAGCAAGGGTAGAGGATGTTGGAAATGGTGTCCTAGAAGCATAAGATGTAATAGGATATTTATTATTTATTTAATAAAAGAGTTTATTCATCATTTTATGTGTATATATTTATGAATATTTTATGAATATCAATGAAAATTTCATCATTATTTATGTAACCTTAAACATTGTATATAAGTGTTATATACGATAGGATAATATTTAAGGATAATAATCAAAAAGCAATGTTCATAATGTATTTAATTAAAGTTCAGAATCTTTAATTAAAACATTATTAATACATGTCATTCCTATTTAGAATGGAACGGTGTTATCCACACTGTTAATATGGTGAGATATTGAATGAGTGTATTTCGCATAATGAGATTATGTGGAACAAGGACACATACACAATATGAATTTCTAATAATTTCCGTTAAGTATAGAAATTCTAATTGAGTCTACTGATGGTCATATGTAGAATGATCTTAATCCTGAGTTCTTAACAGACTCCTATTTATGGATTTCTGTCTTTTGATTTACTCGGTACGGATTATGAGATCCTGAATCCTATTCCTTGTATTTTGGAGACATGATGAAGTAGGTAGCCGGGAATGTTATTACACGAGATGAAATCCATTCCTTCTTAAGAAAGAAGTAGATAAATAATTCTCTTGAGGGTTGATTCGGTACTTAGACCAGTATGAGCTCCGATTCATGAATGTGTTTTATGAATCACTGTCCATTAGAGAATCAATGGAACTCAAGGATAAAGAAGTAATTAGAGAGGTTAACGGATTTTACCTAGCTCTAATATGAATTATTTATGGAGGATTGATCTATATGCAATGACTATATCAAATGGACACTT
>NW_010357978.1:127163-133737 GCF_000414095.1 Morus notabilis | reverse complement strand
GTTTGACTTAAATTGGAATTTGAATTTGAGTCAAAATTGGACTACAGGATAAAGGATGATTTTTCTCTTCCTTCCCTATCTGATATTGGCGCCTACACAGGGATAAAATCCCCTTAGAATTGGCCGGCCATAATAAAAAAAAAAAAGAAAAGTGGAGATTTTGTTCCAAATTCAAATAGGAGATAATTGACAAGCTTTATCTTAGAGATAGAGATTGGATTCCTTCTAGATGTTTGACTTCTACTCTATAAATAAGAGAATAGTAGAAAATTGTGAATACAATTTTTTGAGACACAATTTTTGATACAATTCTTACAAACGAATTTTGCCCTAATTTTGAGGTGGCCAAAATTCTCTAAGAGTGAGAAGGAAAAATTTTTCTCTAAAAATTCCACATCGTGCATGCGTTAGTTGTTGTGGAAATTTGAGTGTTTATTGTAATCCATTTTGTCTCATGTGTGCCCACACACACATCTTCATGGATTCTATGAATTGACGTGGAAGACATTGGTTTTCTAAACACAAAGCTTTAGAGCAAGGATTGTTCGAGGTCAAAGAACTCAAGTTATCATCCGAGTCGGCCTCCAAGTATTTTTCCTAGTTGAGTTCTTAATAAATGAATTAATGAGATTAATTTATTCATGCATAAATTAATATAATCTATAGAGCATCTCAAAGGTTTTATGAAAATTTTTGTTATACACGATCCGCCTCCCCCCCAAGCTTTCCGCATCCGAATTCGATCCGGTGACCAACAGAGGAAGTCTTCAACCTCCCAGAAAGTGAGCGTCACATCAATGATCTTTTGACGCGGGAGAACCTAAAAAGCTCCGCCCTCCTGCTTTCACTCCTTGAACCCGCAGACACCGACGCAGTCAAGGACTTCTTCCATTTCACAGCCGGAGGTTAGTGTCTCTCCCATACACTCGCTCATTACCATCAGTCATCTGTCTAATTACTTGGCTTTGATTGTGATACAGAGATGAAGAGCTTGTAGCTATGCGTTCTAGGTGACAAGGGGCGCTCAAAGAAACAGAGGCCTCGCTAGAGGTTGAGCGCATCTGCCGAGGCCACAACCTACGGCGGAGCCTGTGCTAACTCAGGAGGCGCCGAGGTCTAAGAGGCCTCGCCCGCCTGAAGCGCCAGTGGTGGAGGCTGACCCAGTGCCGGTCATTGATATAACCGACGCGCCTGAGGTTCCTCCGCCCGGGGAACGCCTGTTGCTCCCGGGGACGAGGGTTCTGGATCCGTAGTACACCATCCCTGATCTCTTCCCGACTCAGATAGAGGCAGCGCTGAATCTGCTGCAGTGTTTTTTCCTCGTCTTCCAGGCTCTCTATGAATCTTTTTTTAGCAGGACTGGGAGAACGCTGCTTAGTCCTCTCTGGTCAACCGTTCCCGCCACCAGATCTCTCACCAGATTCATGTAAGCTTCGTCGTTGAGCTCCTCTTTCTTTTCTTATTTTTTTTTGGGTTCTCTTTCTTGACATATTTCCTCTTCTAATTTCAGTTCCTTGTCCTCTCCCTCCTTAACTTCATTGAAATGGTTAAGGTCGAGGACATAAGTAAGGAGATGGATCGCGTTGACGAGAGCCTGAAAGCTCTCCTTAAAGCAGAGAAGGCTAACATGGATGAGCTTTCAAAGAAGCTTGCCCTCGCTGTAAAAGAGCTAAATACGGTGAAGGCTGAATTGGAGGAGGCCAAGAAGGGAGTAGAAGTAGCCCACAAGCAAGCTACCGATGCCAAAGAGGCCTTCCTTCATCAAGGCCGGCATGAGGGATATGACCTAGGTAAGCAAGAAGGCTACGACCTAGGTAAAAAGGAAGCAGTCAAGGAGTTCTTGACCTCTGCTGAATTTGCTTAGCAAAACGCAGAGGTCACTACCAAAGCCGTCGAGGACTTCAAATCCTCTAACGAACTGCATGATATGCGTGTCAGTGACATGTTGTCTATTGGCGAGCAACTTGTTGCTAGGATCAAGAAGCAAATTCCTAGTATGAATTTAGACTTCCTTTACAAGCCTCCTTCTGACGATGAGGGTTCTCCTGCCGATGATAAAGGTGGTGAGGGCAGTGGAGGTGCTAGAGCTACTGGTGGTGAAGACGACGGGGGCAACGAGGCTTAGTATGCCTGGCGCTGATTCTTGTTCTCCATTTCTAATATTTTTTCACAATATTAAGACAATGGGGTTTCATCCCGCCAATATGTATATTGATTATCTTTAATATAGCTTCATTTTATTATGTTGATCTGTTTTATTTTTTAAGCGGTCGGTCATAGGCTCTTGGACTTGGACTGAATCTGCTAAGTATGATAACCTCTTCTCCTTGGAGGAGTTAGTTTTGACGCCCCTTGGGGCTTTTAGCAGATTTGAGAAAGTATAGAAGCTTCTCCTCCTTAGAGGGGTCAGCTTCCTAGATGCCCCTTTGGGCTTTTAGCAAATTTGAGAATCTGCTAAGTATAGAAGCTTCTCCTCCTTTGAGGGGTCAACTTTATGAATGCTCCTTAGGGCTTTTAGCAAATTTGAGAAGCTGCTAAGTATAGCAGCTTCTCTTCCTTGGAGGAGTCACCTTTCTGGATGCCCCTTGGGGCTTTTAGCAGATTTGAGAATCTGCCAAGTATAAAAGCTTCTCCTCCTTAGAGGAGTCAGCTTTCTGGATGCCCCTTGGGGCTTTTAGCAAATTTAAAAATCTGCCAAGTATAAAAGCTTCTCCTCCTTGGGGGAGTCACCTTTCTGGATGCCCCTTGGGGCTTTTAGCAGATTTGAGAAACAGCTAAGTATAGAAGCTTCTCCTCCTTGGGGGAGTCAGCTTTCTGGATGCCCCTTGGGCCTTTTAGCAGATTTGAGAATCTGCTAAGTATAGAAGCTTCTCCTCCTAGGAGGAGTCAGCTTTCTAGATGCCCCTTGGGGCTTTTAGCAGATTTGAGAATCTGCTAAGTATAGAAGCCTCTCCTCCTATGAGGAGTCAGCTTTCTGGATCTTTTAGCAGGTTTTATCATAGATCATCTCTTGCCCTCTCATGTGTGGTTAAGAACCTCTGTTCTTGAGCAGACATTACTTTAGGGGTTTGCCTCTCTAAGGTGTCGGGAAATACGATCTTAACGTTTCGGAGGAATGAGCTTTCATTTATTTCACAAAACGTATATACAACATAGCCAAATAATACAAATAATTGAAAATACAACTTAATTGTTCAACATTCCAAGGGTACTGAATTCTTCTACCAGCAAGGTTTTCTAAGACGTAAGTACCAGGGCATAGCATTTCTCTTACGCGGTAGGGTCCCTCCCAAGTCGGGCCCAGAGGACCAATATTTTTAGGCTTGGTACTTAATGTGACCCTTTTTAGGACAAGGTCTCATGGGGAAAACCACCTCTGCTTTACCTTTTTGTTGTAACAGTGCGTTGTTTTTTATTGGTAAGTGGCGAGTCGTAGTTGAGAGTCAAGCCTTTTTTCTTCCAACATATCGAGTTCCATGTTCATTGCTTCGACGTTCGCGTCGTCATCGTACGTGACCGTTCTTAGTGTCGGTGTCTCAATTTCCACTGGGAGCACTGTCTCGACTCCATACGTCATAGAGAAGGGTGTTTCACCTGTTGTAGTTTGACTTGTCATCCTATATGCCCATAAGACCTTCAGGAGTTGTTCAGCTCATTTTCCCTTCAAGTCATCAAGTTTTTTCTTCAGGGTGTACTTTAGGATTTTGTTGACGGCTTCAACTTGGCCGTTGGACTGTGGATGTATCTGCGCTGAGAAGTCTTTCTGAATACCCAAATCATCACAAAATTTGTTCGTCGAGGCATTGTCAAACTGTTTACCGTTGTCGGATACGATTGAATGCGGAACCCCAAATTTGCACACAATGTTGTTCCAAATGAAAATTGTGCAGGTAGCCTCTATGGTCGAAGTAAGAGCTTTCGCCTTGGCCCACTTAGTGTAGTAGTCCACGGCGACGATGACAAACATAAAGCCTCCCAGCACAAGGTGCAAAGGTCCGATCAGGTCAACCCCCCATTTGACAAAAGGCCATAGGCTAAGAATAGAAGTTAGGTTTTCTAGGGGCACTCTAAGAATCATAGCATATCGTTGGCAATTATCACAACGCTGAGCGTATTGATATGCGTCATTTTTAAGCATAGGTGAATAGTAACCCTGCCTTAAAACCTTTAGTGCAAAAGATTACCCCCTGGTATGATTTCCACACACTCCTTCATGGATCTCCCGGAGGACCTTTAACGCCTCATTGTCATCCAGGCACCGTTGTAAGGGTGTTGAGAAGCCTCGTTTGTACAGTAGGCCATCATATAGTAAGTACCTGACAGCTCTATATTTGACCCTCCTGGTCTCATCTTTGTCGTTTGGTAGCTTCCCATCCATCAGGTATTGGACGAGTGGTGCATCCAGTTTTCGGTCGCCTGGGTTGTCAAGACCTCTTCTGCTTTCTCATTGATGATGGCCATTCCAGCTCTTCGATGGGGATGACCCTAGCATAAATGAATCCTTTGACGACGCTAGCTTGGCTAAGGCATTGGCATTTATATTTTTGGCTCTTGGTACCTGCATTATCTCATAGTTTTTGAACTTAGTGAGCTCTTCCTTTACCTATCTCAAGTATGCCCCCATCCTTTCACCACATGCCTGATACTCTTCCTTTACTTGTCCGACCACTAGTTGAGAGTCACTAAAAGTATCAAGGCTTTCAATCTTCAAGTGACTTGCCAACCGTAATCCTGCAATTAGCGCCTCGTATTCCACTTCATTATTCGACGCCTTGAATTTGAACCGTACCACTGAGGTGATTTTGTGGCCCTTTGGACTTATCGGCATGACGCCCACTCCTGATCCAGTTTCATTTGATGCTCTGTCTACGTAGAGTTTCCACTCTATTTCTTTAATCCCTTCATCCTCGGTAATTGCCGGCTTGTGGGAAAATTCTGCCATGAAGTTAGCCAACACCTGCCCTTTGATTGCTGTCCTCGGCACATATTCAATGTCGAATTGGCTCAGTTCTACCGACCATTTCAGGAGTCAACCAGACGTTTCAGGCTTCTGCAATGCCTGTCTCAGTGGGTGATTTTTCAGAACCCGTATTGTGTGGGTCTGGAAATAATGCCGAAGCTTTCTTGAGGCCACCATTAAAGCGAGAGCTAGTTTTTCCATCTCAGTGTATCTTGACTCGGCATCCAGGAGCCTTTTACTCACATAGTAGACCGACAACTGGACCCTTTTTTTCCTCCCTGATCAATACAAAACTTACGACATGCTTTAAAACGGAGAGATATATGTTTAGCCTCTCGCCCGGGATGGGCTTTAACAAGATATAGGGTCTGCCCAGGTGCTACTTCAGCCTTTGAAAGGCCTCTTCACATTGCGGTGCCCACTCGAACCGCTTACTTCCTTTTAATGCGTCGAAGAAGGGCACATACTTGTCTGTTGCCTTAGATATGAACCGGTTAAGAGCAGCGATACATCTTGTCAACCTCAGTACCTTCTTTGGCTTTGTGGGAGATGTCATGTCTTGTAAGGCTTTTATTTTTTCTAGGTTAGCCTCTATTCCTCTCTTACTGACCATGAACCAAAGAAATTTTCCTAATTCAACCCCAAAAGCACACTTAAGGGGATTTAGCTTTATGTGGTATCCTCTCAGCACATCAAACATCTCCCCTAAGTGTGTGACATATTGTCTAGCCGTTGTGCTTTTTACTAACATGTCATTTGTTGGTTTCCGAATCGAATTCGGATGCGGAAGCGTGGCGGGGAGGCGGATCGTGTATAACAAAAATTTCAGAAAACTTTTGAGATACTCTATAGATTATATTAATTTATGCACAAATAAATTAATCACATTAATTTATATATATCAAGAACTCAGTCAGAAAAAATACCTGGAAGCCGACTCGGATGATAACTTGAGTTCTTTGTCCACGAACAGTCCTTGCTCCAAGCTTTGTGTTTAGAAAACCAAAGTCTTCCTCGTCGATTCCTTGATTCCATGTAGACGTGTGTGTGGGCACACGTGAGACAAAACAGGTTTCAATAACACTTGATTTTCCACAAACACCAACACATGCACGATGTGGAATTTTTGGGAGAAAAAATTTTCCTCTCTCTCTCCAATGAGAATTTCGGCCACACTAACTAATTAGGGCTCAAAATTGCTTTCAAAAGTTGTGTTCACAATTTTCTATCATTCTCATATATAAAGAGTAGAAGTCAAACTTCAAAAAGGAATCAAATCTCTATCTCCAATTTGAATTTGGAACAAAAAATCTCCAACCCCTTATCCCTTAAGTGGCCGGCCACCCTAGGGTTTCCTAACCCTGTGTGTGGTGCCAAATCTGGATAGGGAAGGAAGAGAATTCATCCTTTATCCTGTAGTCCAATTTTAATTCAAATTCAAATTCGAATTTAAGTCAAACTTAAATTAATTTGAATTCTAAATTGAACAACTTATCAAATAAGTTCAAAAGGATAAATTTAAATTATGTTCACAATTCAAATTCAAATTTAAATAATCACATTATTTAAATAATAATTAATTCTCAATTAATTATTTTTTGAGTATTTAATTTT
>NW_010357978.1:125459-126660 GCF_000414095.1 Morus notabilis | reverse complement strand
AGAAATTCATATTGTGTCTGTGTCCTTGTTCCACACAATCTCATTATGCGAAATAAACTCATTCAATATCTCACCATATTAACAGTGCGGATAGCACCGTTCTATTCTAAATGGGAATGACATGTATTAATAATGTTTTAATTAAAGATTCTGAACTTTAATTAAATTCATTATGAACAATGTTTTTTATTATTATCCTTAAACACTATCCTTTTGTATATAACACTTATGTACTATGTTTAAGGTTACATAAATAATCACGGAATTTTCATTTGATATTGATGATGGGTATTTCTACCAACAAATCAAGTACTTTTAAGCTTGAAAATTTATAAATTTTCAAGCATTTTTGTTAGTTTAATGTCTTTTGTGTGTTTTTTATAGGAGTTATAAATAAATGCAAACTTGGATGATTTTGCATGAAGCAAAGAAGAATATTTGCCCAACTTGTGAATCAATGGCAAGAGGAGGCGAAAGAGGATTTTAAGGCACAAAAAAGGGAGGCTTGGAATGCAAAAAGAAGCGGGCTGCAGCGCACCATTTTGGGCTACAACACGCAAAGGAATACAAAGAAGTCCAGAGAGCAAGCAAGGCGCAGGCTGCAGCGCATCAAAGTGGGCTGCAGCGCACCCAAACGTGCCCAGCTCCAAAAATGCGCGCTGCAGCGCACCAGAGGGGCTGCAGCACGCCCAAAACGTGCCCAGAGGCTGGACACGCGCTGCAGCGCACCAAAAGGGCCCAGGAATGTGTCCTACGCGCTGCAGCGCGCTCAAGGGCGCTGCAGCGCGTCCCAGCCCCCTGCGAGCAAAATCCCTCTTCCAAAAATGCGCGCCGCAGCGCGTTTTCACGTGGGCTGCAGCGCGCGACTGAATCCCTAGCTCTGAAATGTTGTAGTATAAAAGGAAAGAGATGCCATTTTAGAAGTGAGCCCGGAAAAGTGAAGAAAACATCGAAAGGAGGCCGAAATCCTTCATCTTGGAAGTCCTTGGAAGCTCTTCAATGGATATTGGGTTTTATCTTCTTTCATCTATTTTTCCATGTTGAGCTAGACATTAAATCTATGACTTGATGTAGTTTTATTTGAACTATGTTTTGAATATTTTGTTGATTGTTAATTTAATTTCATTTTCGATTCATTTATGTTTCTCTATGCTTAATGTTTCTAATTTATTTGGCCAACGAGTTAGATGATTTTTAGATT